>NC_079914.1:1093473-1126367 GCF_024868665.1 Triplophysa rosa
TGGACAGCACGTGTTGTGGCAAGGAGAACACAACGTCTCGTTCCCTCCATCAGGGAACCGAGGTTACAACCGTAACCGAGACGTTCCCTTTCTGTCGGTCTCTCGACGTTGTGTCGAACCGACAGATGGGGTTCCTATGGAAAACGCCATAACACTGTGCCCTGTCACAATCTCTAGCGAAGCGACGGTGACAGGCCTGGGCGTGTCAGCCGTGAGCGCTACCGCAAAATTGTAACCTACCAGTGGGTAGGTAGGGGGTCCCAGAGCTTTCTTGAAGGGTGGGAAGGCCCCTGCCTTCGGCCTCACAGGCGGCGGCCTTGTTTCTCTAACAGCGAGAAGCCGCCCGGAACCGTAAGGCCACTGGGTAAGCGCTACTTCCTCAAGTGGGGGATGGTTTTTTTTACTAACCTGACCGATCTCACAAATCGATTGCAATTTAATCACGTCACCGCATGAGGACATACATGATTTGGCACCGCAGTCATGTCATGTGAAAGAGCGAGCAGAAAGCCCATGTTTCCAAACTGGGTGTGACTTCTTTCTGTGTTGCGCAGACTGATCGGCATATTTTAATTTCGGTGCATCCCTACTGCTGAACAGAGATGGCAAAAGTACACACATCCTTTACTTAAGTAGAAGTACAGATAGTCATGTTTAAAAGTACTCAATAGGTTGAAAAAGTCACGCAATGACAAGAAATAATATTGATTGTGCATCAAATACAGATTAAAACTAAAGTAACGAGCCTGGTTTGAAAATGTAAGAAGTAGAAAGTACAGGTATTTGCGTAAAAATGTAAGAAGTGAAAGTAAAAAGTCGTCAGAAAAATAAATAGTGGAGTAAAGTACTGATACCAGAAAAATCTACTTAAGTACAGTAACGAAGTATTTGTACTTCGTTACTTCCCATCTCTGCTGCTGAAGGTGCCGGAACCAAATCGCACCTGAATTCGGACCGCAGCAAACGAGCCCAGTCTGAAAACGCCCTAAAAGCTGAAGTGACAATCGAATTCATCTGCAGTGTGTACGTGGCCTAGTTGTCTTGCTCGGAAAGCTTTCTTTTTATAAAAATGATATTTTTATAAAATGATATGCTTTGTCAATGATTACACTCGTTGGCTCGTGTTGTAACTATATACTGTATGTTTATCTATACAATAAACTTTGTGTGTAACAAGCACCTCGCATTCTTAGCTTGTATATATCAGCATGTGATGTGTTAACTGGCATGTTAGCCAAAATGTTAACAAGCGTTAAAAAAATCATACTTGTCATAATACTTTTTGTGTGTTACTACGCCATATTATTTGTGACCCTCTCTGTTTCGAGTCACGTTGTCCCAGAATAATGTAAAAAGCACTCAAAGCTAAAGTTAGGGAGCTAGAGTATTATATCATTATAAATTATTCTTAAGAAAATATTTGAGAACTTTTTGAGAAATGTTTGAGAATCGCACTTACGCACATTCTTAAGAACTTCCTATGATTCATCTTTAGAACAATCTTATATTTTGTCTTCAGAACAGTTTCGTGAATCCGGCCCCTGTACTGTAGATATGTATACACTGCACTGCTGCATCCACCATATTACACTTTGAATGAATGACAGACTTACTTTCTGTTGTATCATCACATAAAGTAAACAAGGTGACATCTAGTAGAGAAGTGTAGCAATAACATTCATATTCATCAGATCTTCTGTTCAGTGTTTGTGAAAATAATCACGTAAATCAACCATATTTAAAAACTTGAATAACTGAAATATCTTTTTTGCTCAGCCATATTGACAGACCGATGTCTGTAAAAACAAAAACAAATGAATACTTATTTTTGATGTGGTTAACAGGAATGTAAATGTGCCTCTGCTATTGTTTGCTAAATTAATAAATAATCTGTCTACAGTAATTCTTCCTAGTCTGGATACACGCGGTATCTTATCGTAACAGAAGTGATGATTTGATGTTTTTGTGCAGTTCATGGAAAAAAGAAGAGAACTCAAGCAAGATGGTCGAACAGAGAAAGAGCTCTCCGAAACTTTCTGTTTCCTGCTCTGTGATGCTCAAAAGGTAAAACCATCTCTATCCCACCAACAAAAGCAAACAGGCCCTTAACATTTTTATGGAAGTATTTCAATGCCATTAGTCTTTGAAGCAAAAAAGCATGTTGAATTACCACTAATCAAAAATAAAGCTGTTGCATTACCAGTGCTTGCATTTTTAGAGTCTGCAATTCAATATGGTTGTATATTTAAGCTGTGAATATTTCAAATTGAAACATTTCACGCACAATTTCACCGTTAAAAAGTTCAATAATCAAAATTCGCCTTTTCAATTTCACTTAAAAAATTCAACTTGTTATAAAATACAACCTTTAATTTTCGACAGACAATTTTCAGTCCATATTATTTCGGTTTAAAAATTCGCTTCCACAAATTCAGTGGTTCAAATTCGACTTGAAATTCAAAGTTTCACATCCGGGAATCCCAGGAGAAGCAATAGAGCGCCGATTCCGCCAATGCATGATCTCTACCTGCTGCCTGACCGCTTCACCAGCAGGTGGTGCAAGTCGCTTCTGACGAAGACCAAAGCAAGAAATGCAGATACTTTTTATATGTTTGCAGCACAGTCCACTCATCTGCTCGATTAAGTGAATTTATTTGATCTCATAGATCTCTTCTTATGCATCATCAACATCAGAAATTTTAGGTTTCCTGCTCTGGCTCGAAGGAATTAAGTTATTTTTTACTTCAGCACATCGTGTTCACATAAATACTATGCATCATCAGCATTTACAGGACATGTATTGTGTTTGAAGCGGTCAAATAACTGAGATCTCAACTAGGAGCTTATTGACCCGTACTCTCCCATGTGCTTCTGTTTATATGAAGTAGCTGCAATCTCAATAAACATTCTTTTTATTTTCCTTGCGTGATCTTGTTTTAATTTGAGACTCTCAGAACATGCTGGATGTTGTGGAATTGTGGAAACGTTCGTTTGTTAATACGAGACAGAAAAACTGATATTTTAGCCAAGCGAACTTCTTGAGCAGGCCAGATAAAATAGACCAGATAAAAATAGTCAGCACTTTCTTTAGAACCCGACTAGACCCGAAACGTCTTGTGCAGCCTGCAGCCAAGCAAGATACCTCACGGCGTTATGGATCTATACGCGCAAAGATAAAAACTTTTGTTGCATGCTGTGTGCGTTTCCCAATAATGTGCCACACACGAACATGCGAGTATGACTACACGCTAATTGCTTGAGTTGCTGTCTGTTCATTAAATGCTAAAATGTCAATCACTCACGGTATATTAACCTAATTATGTCTTGTAAAGTTTGGCGTAACACATATTTGTTGTTTACCTAACCATAAAATGTAATTAATTTGTGTCTTTCGGGGCGATTGGTAAAAGCACATTCATTATAAATTACCAGAGACCCGATGCCATATCGGACACGACCTGTGCCCAAGGCATATTTTGTCAATGTTTTAGACCCGAAGCCGCTGGGACACACGAGGACCTCTCTAACATACACCTCAACGCAAGTCAGTTTGCATGGCCGAGCAGTGAAAAATATATTTAATTACTGGTCAGAAAACAATATGAGTGCTCCATGGCAATATACACAACTATCTGTAGATGTTGCTGTTTGGCAACATCTACAGATGTTATAATAATTTTTAATCTATATGCTCACATAATAAGTCAACATATTGTTAAATTTATGCATTTTAAATCACAGAAATACACTGAAACCACGTTGGAGAAACACGTAATGTACGTGTCTAAAATGTATGTGTACAGTTCAGTTAAATTATCAAATTTACCCTCTTTAAACTTACGCTAAACATTTAGCTGAATATCCACAACATGTATGGTGGCATGGTGGAACAAAAACGTTATAAGCTTGCAAGATTTGCTAAGGGCCTACTATGCCCCTTTAGCGTCCACGGACCACGCCATCACGGCCGGTGTACCATGCTAAAACGCTTAATGTTGCTTAATCTTCAGACCAGATGATTAGTATAGCCTACACCTTTTTAATAACCGTAGGCTACAGAAATGCGGAAGAGCCCTAAATATGAATGCAAAAAGCACAAAATGACACAATGAGAATTTTAGCATGTCCCCCCGTATTTCTCACATAATACCAGAACTAGGTATAGGTGTCTTTATTGTTGCAGTATTTCAGTTTGTTTTTTTATTCATTCGTTCATACAATAGGTTATAATTGGCTTTATTTTGTTTGCGTTCTCAGATTTCAGATGAAAAGTATAGGCATAATTATTTCCATTGATATTTCTCTTTTAAGTGGTGTAGTTATTCCTTTGTTTAAGTTACATTTATATCCTACATTTACTAAATATTTTACAATTACGTTTTTAAGAAAAGACTGTTATTTATATTGTAGATTATTTTACGTTCTGATGAAAAATTGTTCATGGCTTGTTCTTACATCTGTTTTCATTACTATTTCAGTTAGCCTACTACTATTGTCTGTTTAAAATGTATAATTATTGCTATTTTTCCTATTTAGTTTTAAACCGAAATAAAATGTTTTATTTGAATTTAAATGTTAAGTTTATTGTGATGGTGTTATGTAACTAATGTAATGATTTAAAAACTTGTTGTCTTGTTTTCTGGCACATTTAATCAGATACCATTGCATGTGTCATTCAAATAGCTTCATGCAATTAGCTTATTTTATTCAAACACAGTATGATTCAGTAATTGACTGTAACATACAATTTTCTCATCCTCGAAACTCAAACCATTATTTGATGACTTAAGATCGTGCTTATCAAAAGCACGATTTTATGTTTGCATTTGGCGAGCTACAGAAATTATATTTTGCGTGCATATGATACGCATGTGTTTTGCGTGCACTTTTTATGTACATACCGACTTAACCCACACCATACCAAGGGGTAATCATATGCACGTAAAAAGTAATGAATGCGTATAAATAGCAAGCCAAATACAAACATAAACTCTTACTATAGATAGGCAGTACTAGTAGATCGGGTAGGATATTTAAATAATTAAATTAATATTATAAATGTATGAATAGTCCACTGATTCCAGGCCACCTGGAATTGTCCCCGTGCTCCATGTCCGTTCCAGGGCTGATAGTGGTGAGCTAAGCTGCCAGTACAAGAAACAATTATTTTTTTCTTGATGATGCATAAGAGATCTATGAGATCAAATAAATTCACTTAATCGAGCAGATGAGTGGACTGTGCTGCAAACATATAAAAAGTATCTGCATTTCTTGCTTTGGTCTTCGTCAGAAGCGACTTGCACCACCTGCTGGTGAAGCGGTCAGGCAGTAGGTAGAGATCATGCATTGGCGGAATCGGCGCTCTATTGCTTCTCCTGGGATTCCCGGATGTGAAACTTTGAATTTCAAGTCGAATTTGAACCACTGAATTTGTGGAAGCGAATTTTTAAACCGAAATAATATGGACTGAAAATTGTCTGTCGAAAATTAAAGGTTGTATTTTATAACAAGTTGAATTTTTTAAGTGAAATTGAAAAGGCGAATTTTGATTTTTCGGCTTTTTAACGGTGAAATTGTGCGTGAAATGTTTCAATTTGAAATATTCACAGCTTAAATATACAACCATATTGAATTGCAGACTCTAAAAATGCAAGCACTGGTAATGCAACAGCTTTATTTTTGATTAGTGGTAATTCAACATGCTTTTTTGCTTCAAAGACTAATGGCATTGAAATACTTCCATACATTTTGTTCAACCATTCATAGGTTCATGACATAGTGACTGTCTTCAAAGTGATTATTTAGTCCATTTCTGTTGTGGTTTGTGCTGTAATAATATGCCTGAACTGTGGTTAAGATATTTGTGTTTGTTGTTGCCGGTTGTAGATCTCAGCAGTGTGTGAGAGAGGTGTGTCTGTCGGCAGCAGTTGGATGAACACTCTGGGGAACCCATCCAAAGGTAAGGTCACAAGAAGTTTTTATAAAGACACTGATTATTCTGTGATATTGAATTTGTAGTTTTACAAGTGATATACGGAAAGAGAGCCTTCGTGTCTTAGGTTTGGAGTTTCTAGATTTGATGCAATTCCCAACACAAAAATTAAAATGTTTTATTTTTGTTTTAATAGGCATAATACAGTATTTATTTCATTTCAGGCAGTTTGATTTTAGTTCTGTTTGATTTTATACATTTTATAAATCTGAATGCAGTTATTCTTATAAATGAATGCACTAATGATCTTTATGTGTCTTACTTGCTGAAAAAAGTTATATAAAGTTAAATCTAAAATGTACTTGTATATAGGTGGTTTTGTTTTGAATTAAGAACGTTCTGGTGATTCTCTCAGATCAGTTTATGCATATAAAGTTGTGGGTCGTCTGAAGAATCAGCAAAGCAGATATAAACTTGAATATGTTGAAATTGCAGGTGTATATCTATGTCAGTTCTCTGATTTACTCCAAATTGCCCCCTTGGAGCCCGGATCTACAGGAAATATCATCATCTTTAAAGTTATAAAGGTACATTGTCTTGCATTAATTTAACATGACATTATAGAGTAATAATAAATGCTGTTGTTTAAAATATGTCATCTTTTGTCCTTCAGGGTAAAGTGAAGAGTGTACATGAGTCTATGTCCAGAGGTATGGATCCTACACCGAAATTTGACAGCCACTTCTCCAAGAACGCAACTCGAGTGACGTCCCTACAGTCGTATAAGTCATTTGAGTATACCCAGGTGAAATTCTTTTAGCGTTTAAAGGAGTAGTTCACTATAAAATTTAAATTTCATGATAATTCACTCACCCACATGTCATAAGCCGTCCGTGTGCTTATTTCTTATGTCGAAAACAAATTGAGGCTTATGAGGAAAGCTTTCTAGAGTTCTTATCCATATAATGCACTTAAACGGGGGGCTGTTATTTATAATGAACTACTCCTTTAAGTGCATGTTTGTATCTCCTCTTTGCACTGCCTCTCTGAAACGTGCAGATTTTTTACAAAGCTCATCGCTCTGAAAAGCGAGGTGTGCTATGATTGGCCAGTTAACCAGTGCGAAATGAAACATCAGGTTCCAAAGCAATTGTACTGACAGGTACGCCCACCTTACTTGCGTGTACATTTGGGCGGTCTTAGTCAAATCATACCACGAACTGATGTAGATTTGTGGGGGTGTGGTTACACGAGGCGTTTCAGGCAGGTCTGGGTGAGCATTCGCTTTTAGATAGAATGCATCTTTTGTTCCAACACTTTATTTTTGCAATTTTACGTGTATGGGCAACTTTTAACACACCAAAGACACATAAAAACACGTTTTCACGCCATATGACCCCTTTAATCAAAGGTCAAAATCATCATTGCCAGTATTCCCTGTGAGGTGACTAACTGTAGTGCATTTCTTTACAGCAATACTTCTACGAGTATGTGGACTTCGATATTTCCTCCAGACCGAGGCATGTGCGACCGTACGCTGTGGTCTCTTATCAGTTACAAAGAAAAGAAGCTTCAGCAGCCCCTAAGCCGCTGCCCCCTATCAGGTACCCGTATACTCCTGTTTACTCTGGGTTGTTGCAACTTACTTATGTGGCTCTAGTGTTGATGAAATGTTTCTTTGGTTCTCAGGTCCAACAGTCTTTCATCAGGGACAAGCAGAGGTAAGCGGCACTTTACATTTACTGTAACAGCAATGACTGCACTCATTTCCCACCCCATGTCATTCCAAACTTGTACACAATAGATTATTTGAAGATTTGAAGACTTTCTTGTTGACATTCTTGTTGAGGCGAAGTCAGAGGTGGGAATATCCAAGCTGAAATTTTCCCACTTCATACCTCGGTGCATTCCAGTCAATTATGTCACGCTTGCATGTACACCACATGATGTTGCCATGAAAGTCTGTGTCTGTTATGTTAAGTATGATTAGGAAGTGAACTAGGACTGAATGTGTTATTCTCTTTTTGTATAGAAAAGTGAAACAGTAATTTGTTATGTTCTTGTGATAGGCAGGCGCAGCTACACAGTGTGGCGGGGACAATTTGTAAACGGAGGCAAGGAAGTGTATCAGGCTTGCCTTCGATCTCACTCTCAACCTTTTCTGCCCTACAAACTGTAAGTCCCAGTCACCTGGAGTCTAGTGATTGATATTGAGCATGTTAAACAACTCATGTCGAAGCTACTGTGTTTCAGACCAGAGAAAATTGAGATTGGTAAAGTCATGAGACTGGAGCAGGTGAAACAGGACATCCCGTCTCCGCTCTTCTCCTGGAAGCTTTACACAGGCAGTCACGAAGGTTTGACCGCCTGTTTAACACTTGACACAATCCCTTCTTGGTTATACATGAGTGTGCTCTGATGTGTGGAAGATGGTCAACCATCAGAAAGAATGTGAAACATGTTCAAATATATTTTACAAACTGAAGGCACTATCATATCACTAATCGTACTATTTAACAAATTTATGCACATGTAGCTCTACAAAACTTGTTTTAGCTGTAAGTGGGGGTGTGCAATATGACGATTTTAGATTCAATTGTCTTCACAATGCTGGATTCTTAAAGGAGGCATTCTTTTGCTGTTTTTGGCGAGGGAAATGACACCGGAACGATTGGGTAAGACCGGTTATATTAATTAACACTAATAACAGAAGCGTTAGTTTTGCCTTTTTATATTGGACCCGAGTTGTATAATAAAACAAGCAGATTGACTAGGGCAGATTGACTAGGAGACATTTGCAAGCAGGACTTCAAAGGACGTTTCATAGCAGTGTTTTAGAGGTATGCGCACACACACACACAATATCAGTGTATTACACAGAACAGCCGATGTTAAAGTCATGGAAGCTGTTATTTGACTGTTGGTTATCTTAGAATGTGTGTAGCGGAATTCTTATTACCAGCTGTAGGACTGTGATGAAAGTGAAAGTAATTAATTGTGCAGCTCAGTCAAATGTTCAGGGTTCGTACGGGTGCTTTAAATCCTGTAAAATGATTGAATTTGAATATAGTCATTTTAAGGTTAGAAAAGTGATTGGATTTGGGATCAAGTGCTTAAAACTGCCTAAAACTTTAATTTCGTTGCTTTCATAATAATTCGCAATTTTACAGAGAATTTTTCTTTTGAAATAAAATATACATTTTGCACATAACGAAAATACGAAAAAAAATCGGCGCGTGGCTATAATGTTATCTGCCAGTCTTTTGGACGTGCGCCCTCTGGTGGAGCAGAGTGGGAGATGAAAATATGCCGGGCGTTTGCCGTTTCAATGCTCGTTGGCTGGAGGACGAAAATTACAAATTATGGCTAAAACGTGGACCAAATCCTCGAGTGGCCACCTGCAAAGTATGCAAAAAGGATGTGCAGCTCTTCACCATGGGGCCAGCTGCGCTTTCAAGTAGGGCTGTCACGATAAACCGACGATAAATGTCACGTGATTTATGCACAGCTTTTGAGTGAAGTACGGGAAAATGCTGCTGCATCCGAAAGCCAGAGGGCGCTCTCGTGCGGAAACTGAAAATACGCACTGCAGAAGAAGACCATGACACCTTCTAGAATCTATGCCTATGGACATCTTTTTATCACTGTTACTCAAGCCTCATCAGGTATTTTTATGATAATAAAGTATATAATGATCATGTTTGACGGGTGTTGCTTTTTCAAATGCACATTATAAGCGACTCAAACTCGCACTGCTTTTACACTGCGTTCCAAATTATTATGCAAATTGGATTTAAGTGTCGTAAACATTTAATTTTATATTGTTCAATTAAACTTATGGATGGTATTGTGTCTCAGTGCTCTTTGGATCACTGAAATCAATCTCAGACACCTGTGATAAGTAGTTTGCCAGGTGAGCCCAATTAAAGGAAAACTACTTAAGAAGGACGTTCCACATTATTAAGCAGGCCACAGGTTTCAAGCAATATGGGAAAGAAAAAGGATCTGTCTGCTGCCGAAAAGCGTCAAATAGTGCAATGTCTTGGACAAGGTATGAAAACATTAGATATTTCACGAAAACTTAAGCGAGATCATCGTACTGTGAAGACATTTGTGGCTGATTCAGAGCACAGAAGGGTTCGTGCAGATAAAGGCAGAATGAGGAAGGTTTCTTCCAGACAAATTCATCGGATTAAGAGAGCAGCTGCAAAAATGCCATTGCAAAGCAGCAAACAGGTATTTGAAGCTGCTGGTGCCTCGGGAGTCCCGAAAACCTCAAGGTGTAGGATCCTCCAGATGCTTGCAGTTGTGCATAAACCTACTATTCGGCCACCCCTAACCAATGCTCACAAGCAGAAACGGTTGCAGTGGGCCCACACATACATGAAGACTAATTTTCAAACAGTCTTGTTTACTGATGAGTGCCGTGCAACCCTGGATGGTCCAGATGGATGGAGTAGTGGATGGTTGGTGGATGGCCACCATGTCCCAACAAGGCTGCGACGTCAGCAAGGAGGTGGCGGAGTCATGTTTTGGGCTGGAATCATGGGGAGACAGCTGGTGGGCCCCTTTAGGGTCCCTGAAGGTGTGAAAATGAACTCTGCAAGGTATGTAGAGTTTCTGACTGAGCACTTTCTTCCATGGTACAAAAAGAAGAACCATGCCTTCCGTAGCAAAATCATCTTCATGCATGACAATGCACCATCTCATGCTGCAAAGAATACCTCTGTGTCATTGGCTGCTATGGGCATAAAAGGAGAGAAACTCATGGTGTGGCCACCATCCTCCCCTGACCTCAACCCTATTGAGAACCTTTGGAGCATCCTCAAGCGAAAGATCTATGATGGTGGGAGGCAGTTAGCATCAAAACAGCAGCTCTGGGAGGCTATTCTGACATCCTGCAAAGAAATTCAATCAGAAACTATCCAAAAACTCACAAGTTCAATGGATGCAAGAATTGTGAAGGTGATATCAAAGAAGGGGTCCTATGTTAACATGTAACTTGCCCTGTTAGGATGTTTTTGATTGAAATAGCTTTTGATTTCAGTAAATATGACCTCCTAATGCTGCAAATTCAACAAATGACCATTTTCAGTTTTTTACAACCTATGAAATGTTTTCAAACTCTGTTGTGCATAATAATTTGGAACAGTGCATTTTGAGTTTTTCATTTTTTAAATAAATACTGTTGTCAGTGGGAGGTTTGTTCAATAAAATTCCAAATGTACCCTAACTGTTGATTACTTGAAAATTATACTGACTGTCATTTGCATCGACAAATTAGGAAAACCAGAGAAAGATATCATTTGCATAATAATTTGGAACGCAGTGTAGATCAGCAGCATTTCCTACTGATCCCAGAGCCGTGCTTCACGGACAAGCTACGCATTAAAAAATATTGACACATTGCATATCGCAGCCAGCTCGATTGCAATAGGATTTAGTGGTACCGCAATAAAATATCGTGCAGCCCTACTTTCAAGCCACATGAAATTTATTTAAGGCCAATTAAGTTTAAGGTAGATGGAAAAATTTGCGAACTAATTAATTTTCGGGAGGGATGTAAAGTGTAATTGTAGGTCTTTTTTGCCAGATATGGTCGGAAATGAACAGGGACTCCGGCAGAAATTAGCCTATCTTACTTAAAAACTGCGTCAAGTTGTGCGTGTGTGCTCACCGACTGAATTCTGCAGTGTCGCGAATTCTTTCTTTCATCAAACAACAAAGTGCTAATACGATGTTAACGATATCAGGTATTAGATTTTTTTCATATAAATAAAGATTTTTTAATTTTTTTTAGCTCGCTGGGATCACCCACGTAAAGTGCTAAATGTTTTTGTGACGGGGTGGGGGTTGGGTGCTGTGTGGTATAAATGGCGTAGATGCGCTATCTAGTGGCTGTGTATTGAAACAGAGAAATACATTCCTGTTTTAGTTTTTTAACACTACACAAAAGTTTGAACAAAATACAATCAAGGGAACTTTTATAATGTAATGTTAAACAAATATCTTTAAGATTGAAATACATATGATAGATATGATAACCAGTTCATTTTTTTCTTCTGAACTGTCACAAATTTACAGGTGGGGCATTTTCCATACTGTTAAAACAGTACCTTAGTCTTATCCTAAAGTAATATTGACAAACTAAATATATCATTTGAAAGCTTACAACCTGCTGTTCCCACATTTGGTGACTAATTTTCAAAACAAATTACGTAGGAACAGTATTATATTAATTGCATTTTAATGAGCAAAAATTGTTTTAAATTTAAAGAAAAACTTGATCGATTCTCTATTTGTGATGCGGCGGCGACCTATAATTCGCACCCATGTTCTTTCCATGTTTCTTTTGTGTTATTTTATGTGGTCAAATCATATCAATTACAAATAAGTGCCCACAGTAACTTTGTACTACTTTTAACTTTTAACTTTGTGAGTTAAATGACAATTTGCTCAAATCTTTTATGGAAAGAACTGTTAGTATATAGGGGCAGTCATGGTCTAATGGTTAGAGAGTCGGACTCGTGACCAGAAGGTTGCCGGTTCGATCCCCAGGGCCGGCGGGTAACGACTGAGGTGCCCTTGAGCAAGGCACCTTACCCCTACTTGCTCCCCGGGCAGCTGCAGTGATAGCTGCCCACTGCTCCGGGTGTACGTGTGTTCACCACTTGCTGTGCGTGTGTTCACTACTCTCTGGATGGGTTAAATGCAGAGTCACATTTCGGGTATGGGTCACCATACTTGATAAATAATTGAATTATATATTATATATATATAGTATAATTGCATATAATTGGCATACATTATAACTATGGATTATCTACAAAGGAACATACAGTATATGTATGTCAGCATGTAATTAACGCAGTTGTAAGTGACTGGGAAAGTATAAAAACACACATTAAAAGTGCTTTTAAAGTGCTGGATTTTGATGTTGGAAAAGGTGTAAGAACCCTGAATGTTTACAATCTCTGAAAACCAAACAGTACTCCAGTGGCTCTTCCTCTTCTCTAAGGAAGGCCTCTCCCCTTTCTTGGCGTATTCCTGTGGGCGGAGGTCACTAAAAACACTTGGAATAGTGACATCATCTACCCGGGAAGTAGAGGGCTGTAGTCCGATTCCAGCCGTTCTCTGTAGTCCTTGAAAAGCGAATTCTGTTAAAGACAATATCTCGCTTGGCATTGAACTTTGAGCTTTATAATTTTGCAGGCAATGTTAGTGAAAATGACAGTGTGTTGTTGGGGTCCAGGGCTTAGCTTTACAGTGGTTCGCCTCATATTTAAAAGGGAGGACTTTTTCAGTTAATATTGGGTCATTTACTTCACCTCCTGCATCTATCCGCTGTGGCGCTCCCAAGGGATCCAATCTTGGCCCTCTTTTGTTTTCCCTCTACATGCCCCAGTTACCTCAAAAAAGGTGCGCTTTGGGAAGAGTTTTGTACCCTCAGCCATTAGGGTGTTAAACTCGCAGGAATCGTGGAGTGTGTAATTATAGACTCAATTTTTTTGCTGCTGCTATCAACCCCGGGTAATATACATAATATATATGTGTTGTAGGTGCTGGTGTATATGTGGCATAGGGTGTGTGCGGTATTTGCATTTATTGTGTTTCTGGTGTAAATTATATATATTTTTTGTACTTTGTGGGGATATGTGTGTATGTAATTGGTAGGAAGATATGTGTATTGTGATGTGTAAGTGGTTCAGTCTGTGGAAACAAATTTCCTCTTTGAGGACAATAAAGAATGAATCTGAATCTCCCTTTAGGTTCAATAATCCAGAAGCATAACATAAACTAGCATTGCTATGCTGACGACCTTCAACTGTACCTTCCAATTAAACCAGGAAATGACTCCTCGGATAATCTTTTATTGTGTCTAAATGAAGTCAAGACCTAGATGGCAAATAACTATACAATTGAATGAAAATAAAACCGATGTGCTCTTGTTGGGTCCTGCTGCTACTAACAACTCCGTTAAATTGCAGCTAGGCTATTTAAGTAATACATACATACTCATGCAAAAATTTTGATCCTCCCCTTTAATTTTACAAGCATGTAAACGCAGTTGTAAATAGTAGCTAGAAAAATTGGAACTGTTCCAAAGTTTAGGTAGGAAAATGATCTGCCACCCCGCACTAGATTTTGAAATTCTCGGTATTATCAACTGTCCAGATTTCTGAGACTGCATAGAACGTGAAGGACTGTAATGTGACAGGAGATCAGTCAGGAACTGATGAGCTAAACCATTCAGGGCCTTATATGTAATTAACAAGACTTTGAAGTTTATTTGATTCTTAATTGGCAACCAGTGCAGTGTTAAAAGAACTGGACTGATGTGAGCGTACTTATTTGTTCTTTTAAAAACTGGCTGCTACATTTTGGACCAATTTAAGTTCTCATTTTACAGCATTTTTACACAAGTGCCTAAAACTTTTAACAGTACTGTAGCTTTGCAGGTAGGTCTCTTGAAACATCTTGGAGACTTTGCCACAAGTAAGACGGATTACCTGATCATGTATAGCAAAAGGTAGGATTTCCAAATCCTGATTCAGAATAAACTTTCTGATTCAGAATAAACGTTCTGATCCAGAATAAACTTTTTGAACAACTGGCCCCTGGTCGATCCGCTGGTTTATTTTATTATCCAACTCAAGCCAGAATTAATATGGCAGAACTGAAGCTATTGTTATTACTGTTCATGACACCGGTCTGACGTGGAACCTCGATTGAGAGGCAAACTGACCGTCTGTCCTTGCCATAGTAGGAAAAAGATCACACTTTCCAACAAGAATTTAGTTTTACACATGCTTGCTTTCACACACTTGCAGGCCTCCTTTATGGAAAAATGCCATGATTGAACTGATGAGGCACAACTGCTGTCATTAGCCGCTTTTCCATAGGCGAGCCAGCGTAAGCCAGGGCTTTCATTGAGCCGGGCCGAGCCAGTAGCCTCAAACCTCCACTGTCAGGCCAAGCACGGCGGCGCTTCTGTAAACACACTTATCTGCCCCAAACTTCTCACGAACTCACCTACTTTAGTGGGAAGAGAAAAGTTTAGTCAAACAAGAGAGAAGTTGATCGCATCATTACTAAACTTACATTATAGAAAAAACAAGGCAGCTGTTTGTTAATTACTTTTAATGTTCACTTAGTGAAAAACGAGATGGCAAAATGAAATAAGACAGGGGTTCGGCTGTGTTTATTCAAAAGCTAATTTAAGAGCGCGATCCGCAATGATTCAAAGTTCATGCAGCAACAATACTTGCAAGATATTGCTACAAATAAATGTTCGGTATACCCTTGTTTTGTGACATACACAGTTGTTTTATCCAACTTGTATTACATTAGACAAAATGAGATTATTAAGCAATCATTGTTAACTATACAGAGTGATCACCAGATAAAAGTGTTCACCTACAATAATACAAACCCAATTCCAAAAAAGTTGGGACACTGTACAAATTGTGAAAAAAAAGGAATGCAATAATTTACGAATCTCATAAACTTATATTTTATTCACAATAGAATATAGATAACATATCAAATGTTGAAAGTGAGACATTTTGAAATGTCATGCCAAATATTGGCTCATTTTGGATTTCATGAGAGCTACACATTCCAAAAAAGTTGGGACAGGTATCAATAAGAGGCCGGAAAAGTTAAATGTACATATAAGGAACAGCTGGAGGACCAATTTGCAACTTATTAGGTCAATTGGCAACATGATTGGGTATAAAAAGAGCCTCTCAGAGTGGCAGTGTCTCTTAGAAGTCAAGATGGGCAGAGGATCACCAATTCCCCCAATGCTGCTGCGAAAAATAGTGGAGCAATATCATAAAGGAGTTTCTCAGAGAAAAATTGCATAGAGTTTGAAGTTATCATCATCTACAGTGCATAATATCATCCAAAGATTCAGAGAATCTGGAACAATCTCTGTGCGTAAGGGTCAAGGCCGGAAAACCATACTGGATGCCCGTGATCTTCGGGCCCTTAGACGGCACTGCATCACATACAGGAATGCTACTGTAATGGAAATCACAACGTGGGCTCAGGATTACTTCCAGAAAACATTGTCGGTGAACACAATCCACCGTGCCATTCGCCGTTGCCGGCTAAAACTCTATAGGTCAAAAAAGAAGCCATATCTAAACATGATCCAGAAGCGCAGGCGTTTTCTCTGGGCCAAGGCTCATTTAAAATGGACTGTGGCAAAGTGGAAAACTGTTCTGTGGTCAGACGAATCAAAATTTGAAGTTCTTTTTGGAAAACTGGGACGCCATGTCATCCGGACTAAAGAGGACAAGGACAACCCAAGTTGTTATCAGCGCTCAGTTCAGAAGCCTGCATCTCTGATGGTATGGGGTTGCATGAGTGCGTGTGGCATGGGCATCTTACACATCTGGAAAGGTACCATCAATGCTGAAAGGTATATCCAAGTTCGAGAACAACATATGCTCCCATCCAGACGTCGTCTCTTTCAGGGAAGACCTTGCATTTTCCAACATGACAATGCCAGACCACATACTGCATCAATTACAACATCATGGCTGCGTAGAAGAAGGATCCGGGTACTGACCATAGAAAACATTTGGCGCATCATAAAGAGGAAGATGCGACAAAGAAGACCTAAGACAGTCGAGCAACTAGAAGCCTGTATTAGACAAGAATGGGACAACATTCCTATTCCTAAACTTGAGCAACTTGTCTCCTCAGTCCCCAGACGTTTGCAGACTGTTATAAAAAGAAGAGGGGATGCCACACAGTGGTAAACATGGCCTTGTCCCAACTTTTTTGAGATGTGTTGATGCCATGAAATTTAAAATCAACTTATTTTTCCCTTAAAATGATACATTCTCTCAGTTTAAACATTTGATATGTCATCTATGTTGTATTCTGAATAAAATATTGAAATTTGAAACTTCCACATCATTGCATTCTGTTTTTATTCACAATTTGTACAGTGTCCCAACTTTTTTGGAATCGGGTTTGTACACCAGCAAACAATCTACCTAGTATTTGTAAAGAAAATCAAAACAAGTCAGCTTTACTTAGGTTTTATTTGTTTTTGTTTTAGTGAAGGCACATGTGTGTCTGTATGGTTTGTTATTTGGGTCATTCCTTTTGTTCAGTACCATTTGAATCCCAAAGACATAATATGAAATAATTTTAAAAATAGGATTATAAAAATTTCATAAAGCTTTGTTTTATATAATTAACCCAGTATTTGGCGGACCAAAAACGCTGCCCATTGGCCCTGAGTAAGCCCTGGAAGTGACTGTGGAAACACGACTGTCCCTGGCATGCACTAGCACGCCCACTTCTGACTTGATAGTGGAAAGCCGGCAATTATTACTGTTTATACCTAAAGAACTACAGCTAGTGGATATGATGAGGTGGGCCATTGTTGACGCGCACTCTGAGCGAGTGACCAAGACTTTGAGCAGTCTTAGAAATCAAATTAGAACTCAGGCTGTTTTCTGGGAATTTAGTCAAATAAAGGTAAAAATACAGCTTTTTTTATCGAAACATGAACACTTCAAGTTAAGTACCCAAAAACATAAGACCTTGAAAATAGCCAAAATAGGACCCCTTTAAAAACGCAATATAGTTGGGATGTTAAGGTTACAGAAGCTACATGGGCTCCCATGATTTTTCCCCTTTGGAACGCACCCATTTCACCAAATTCTTGTACTAACCAGTGCAAAACACAACTTAAAAACCTTGTTTTGGCATGTAACCGAGATAATATACAGTTACAGCAAGGTTTTTTTTTTTCACAGTGGCCATTACAATTAATATTACCCATTGTGAGGATGCTAAAGATGCCTCATAGGGTTGAGATGTTGTCTGCTAAATCCTCCTCTGCTTTGTTTTGTAGTCTGTAAGAGTGGCGTGTACTGCAGTATGTTTGAAGTGGTGGAGAAAGACAAGTCTCCCAAGAGTTTGAATGCATTACTACAGAAACTAGAGGAAGAGGGTCTGGTGAGTGACTCATGGCTTCCGATTCTGATTCGTAGCTGTCACTTTAGCCGTCTATGCGGTAGCTGATCATTGTCTTGTATGTGTAGGTGTTGGTGAATATGCTGAACAACAGGGGTTTTCTCTTTCTGCTCTCTGCCAACCAGATGGCCAACTCGAGCGGTAGGACTAAATTATAATATTGGCACGAATGACAATAAATTGTGAAATTTCAAAACACCTTAAACATCTTTGATTTTACAGAGCGACAAGGCAGTTGGACAGCATCATGTATGCATGCTCTTTTCATTTACAGTGAGAAGCGTGACCTGATAAAAAACTGTGAGTATTGTGTTGTTGTGCTCACTTGAGTTTGTGTGGCATAGTTCCTTAAAAATGTTTTTCTTAAGTAGACCATGACAATTGTCATTTTTGGGTGAACTATTTCTTTAAGGGCCCAGGCCTTAGTTACCACAGCAATATATTATCTTATACATTTTGTCGTTATTTGTCAATAACAAGTCAATATTTGTCTCCGATAAGCGACAAATCTCCCTGACGCCTGCAGACCTCTGTCCTCTGTGCTGTGTGATCCCATCATCCCCCAGCATGATTCCTTTATCTCTGCCCTCCACTACGCCCTGAGTAAATCCCGAAGCAACCCTCCCGCTGACCCCAGCACTGTCGTTGAGCAGCATATTTATGACTACCTGAAAAACCTCCAGGAAGGCAAAGTCCTGCAGCGCATTAGGACAGACTACAAAACTACATTGGACATCAGGGAAACTGTGTTCCCCGCTCCCAAAAAGAAGTCAAACTGGGAAAGCTTCATGCGGCCCTACATCTACAACCCAGCCATGTTCACGATGATTCTGGAGAGAGTGAAGAAGAAAGTGGAGGAGCTCCGAGTTCAGACCGAACTGAGCGCAGTGCAATCGGACCCTCACAATGACCCGGAGAAAGTGAAAGAGCTATTGAAACTCATTCAGATGAAGAGGAACTCGAAGGAAAAGTTATCTTCTGCAGGTGAAATAGGAAGTCCAGCGGTAGTGGAGGACGCCTGCGTGCTAAAGAGGAAGATGGAGGTGGATACTCACGAAGGAAACTCAAAGCGTCATAGAAATCAACTCGAGGAGCTCAGAGAAGGTAAAAGGAATGGTAATCTTAAGTGTTACTTCTCCCAAAAATAATTTACTCATCCACTTGGTCGAGTAGTACAGATATTGTTCTAGAAATACCCTGATTGATAACGTTTAAGTTTAATCGGCTGCTTGCACTTGTGCTGGTATTTGTTCATCTAATGTTTTCTTTTTATCAGCAGAGAGGCCATTCGGTTCATCTTTAGCCAATGTTCTGAACACCGTCGGCCTTCAGGACACAGACCTCAGGAAGGACAAAACTCAGGGTGCGCTGAAAATCATGGAGATGCTAGACAGCTTGGGAAAGACGAGTCTCGACACAGATCTGCGCAGGGAGAAGGCTCAGGGGACGCTGGAGGTCATTAAGTTGATAGACAACCTGACTCAAGGCACAACAGAGTTACCCAGAAACAGAGACGACATGGAGGCGACAGACATTTCTGACTCGGCACTGTTTGACAGCATGTTAAGACTCGGTCTCCCCACTGACCGTGACATTGACCTGAGAAGACCGTTCGCTGATGATGGACCAGAGAGGACTGACTGTCTCGAGGTAGAGTCTATTAGTCTGTTTAAAGCAAACTCGCCAGTTGCAAACTGAATTTAAAGAATAGTTCACCCATCATTTACCTACAATCATGTCACAATTTGGCACCACTGACAGGAAAAGAGTGGCCAGGATTTTCTTAAAAATGTCAGTTTATGAGTTCTAGGGAAGAGAGTAAGTAATAGTGAAGTACGGGTGCATTTATGCGTTGTTGTGTTGTTTCAGGAGACCTCTGGAAGCTTGAGTAGTTTAGAAGCATTTAGCCCATGCTCCGATTCTGGTGGACAGCAGCGTGGTGTCAACCTGCTTGGGGAAAAGACAATCCCATGGGTACTAATACCCATCACAGGTAAACCAAAGTTGTTCAGTAGATTTCAGTAGATTCATGATGACCAAAACCAATTGTCCATATTACACAAATTACACGGCACGTAAATTTTTTACCAAGACTTTTCCCACTTTTTCTACCTTAAGCCTGAAGTATGTGGGCTGTTACAGAACGTAAACGTAAGCCTGACCAAATGTAATCACAATGACATTTCTCTCTCTATCAAGTATTTCTTGTACATTATCTATTCAACCCTAGCCCTTGCATTCCTAATGTTTTAATAAAATGTTTAAAAAAAAGGCCAGTGACATTTGCAAATAACAACTAGCCAATGTCATCACACCATTTTATATTTTTATAGTCAATATTTACAGTCATTCCCCACAGATTTTTAGGTTTAAAGAGGCCTATGTAAACATAATGGGATTCTGATGATGACTGTAAGGAACAATTGCCTCTATTTTGTGCCAAAACATTGTTTAAAACAGGGAAAGGTCATAGTTTGAACTATGGAAGCGTTTTTTTTTTCTGTTTAGGTCTAAAAGCAGAGAGATATTCCCAGAGAAAGATGGAATATCCTGAAGATCCACGTTTCCTTCAGAGTCCAACAGTCTCTACACACACCACACCGGACATAAAGGATCTTTCACCACCCTACCAGCCCGACAGCAGCAACATTTTTGCTGACGTAGATGTGCAGACAGTGGAAGAGATCGAGTCATCTGCTGCAGCCGTATTTACTGACTGTCCTGCAGATGCTGGGCCACAGTTGAATGCCGTTGACCACATAGTCGATGAGTTGATCTCTGGCTTTTCCACCAAGGTTGAAGAGCTTTTGAGGGACAAACGCATTTATTACGTTTCCTGCTCAAGCACTCAGAGCCCTCGGGAACCACCCCAGAGACCCGTTCCACCTCTCTCTGAATACATCTCCGACTTCAACACCCCGCTTCCAATCAATAACTACATCAGCTCCTTCCATGACAGTCTGATGTTGTTCATAGACTCGCAGCAAGTGAAACTGCACAACACAGCTTCAGAAGATGTGTCGTCTTCCTCTACTAAAGAAGTTTCAAATACTCCTGTGTCATTCCCCAACCTTGTGAATTCTTGCGTTTCCTCGTCTTTACCCCCTAAACCCAGCCAATCCCCTACTAGCACTCCACCTGCCCCAGTGACACAACCACGCCATCAGTCAAGTCCACCTCACCGAGACGTTCACCATCTACCCCATAAAGTGAGGGATTTAGACCGGGACGCTGTGACACAAGATATACCGGAAGTAAACACCCCTCCCGAGTCAAGTCAGGCCAGTGGGTTACGTAATTTGGACAGCAGTTCAGCCCCAGAGACGACAGCCGCTGTGGAGGAGCAAGCGGTGAGCACTGCGATGAAGAGTGAAGATGTGTCGATAGAACACACGCATTCTGCCATCAGCAGCATCATTGATCGGTTGCAGCCAGAGGTGATCAGTAACCTGGTGGAGATCATTAAAGGAGTGCAGAAGAACGCAGTTTACTTCTACCTCCATTCCCCGGATGAGGAGGAGAGTGATGTCTGTTGGGAAATAAAGGTACAACGCTCTTTTACTTCTGCTTCAGTGGGAAATGGTTTGTGTGCACCTTGTCTCAACAGAGGTAGACTTTCTCATTGTTCTGCATTTTGACAGCAGGGTCTTAAAATTCTGTTATCAAATCAAATACTACCCTTTCATTTTAATTTTCATATGTTGATGAAAATACATTTTAATAGCTTTTTGCAGGTCCAGCATTGGTTAGATTATGCAGCACGTAAACAAACTGTGCCCTTGAGGCATTTTGATGTCATATGCAGTACTGCATGAATTTCGAACCAGAGATATTACCAGTGGCACAGTCACCACCAAATGGTCATGAGTTGGAAGTACAGTATATCAGTGTAATCTATCAAAATGATAGAGTCTTAACATTTTATCGTCACTAATAAAAAATCTGTTTATAATAGAAAATATGTGTCTTGTTACTCTAAAAGTGTGCAGCTTTTTTCAAAGCGTTAACATCAAGTCCACTAAAACTAAGGTAGGGTGAGAGATATTGAGGAGCTCCCTCCGATTTTAAATAGTCAATAGCCTGAAATGTCAGGAGAAACCCTGCCACAGTTCTGACTCCCTGAGGCCAAGGCTCCTTGTTTATTGTCCCACAACATGCTTTAGGGGTTTTATTAGATGTTTCAATCAATGACATTAATTTAGTTTAATAGACTGAGTGAAAAACTTGACTGCTGTGTGGAGATTTTAACCTTGTCTTGTTTTGATTTATGTCACAGGAATATTTGAAGAAGCTAGGCAATATGGAGTGTAGTCCTCATAGCTTCCTTGAAAAAAGCATTGGTCCAGATAAACTGTTGGTCATCATTCAGAATATGGATATCGCTGCACAGGTTCATAAGGTAAATCACAGTCCAGCACTGAGATATATTGGTTTCATTGGCACACTCTGAATGTTACGTTTCGTACTCGCAGATACCTGCTTTAGTCTCCTTGAAGAAGCATCCGTCTGTGAGCTTTGCTGGCGTTGATAACCATAGTGACATTCAAAACCACACCTATAATGAGCTCTTCCAGTCTGGAGGTTTAATTGTTTCAGATGAACATGTGCTGAACCCTGATGTCATCACAGCAGGTAACGTCTATCTAACACTGCTGTCAGCTATCCAGAAATTGAAATGGGGTACATTCGTAAAATGGTTTTTCATATTAAATACACATTTAAGTCAAGCTACGTTTGTGTTTTTAGAGAAACTTGGAGACATCCTTGAGTACCTTGAGCAGCTCAACTCTCCGCAGAGCCCCTGGAGATGGAGGATACACTTTAAATCTCACAAGAAACTCAGAGAGAAAAGCAGGTGCAGTCAGGTTGATCACAACCATCTCCATTTGAATTTTGGATGGAAAGCTCTGTAAGATCCTCAATGTGAGCATACTTTGTTTGCTTTGTCTCCAGACTCACATGCGAGGCCTTAAGTTTGTATGAGATTCTCACTGCTTACGAGAAGAGACACATAGTTGAAATCCTGTCGTATCACTCCTGTGATGCTCCGTCACGCAGAGCGCCTGACCTGGACTGTCTAGTAGATCTACAAGCAAGATTCATCAAACAACGGCACCTGATATTCCTGACAGGTGGTTTTATCCTCTTGGAAAATGTTAATAAATTAATGTAAGGTGAAGTGTTTTTCCAAACTCACTACTCTGGCAACATATCAATGTGAAGCCATAAAAAGGCAGTTGTATTTTTTGCCGTACACTGAAAGTGCCCAAAACCAACATAAAACTTATACATGAAACATAATACTTTGTACGGAAATATGCTTTCAAACATGCACATAAATGAGCTGAAGAAGGCATATAAACAGTTTTGCGTTCTGATTGGCTAAAATAAAAGTCAGCCCTCTGCCAATTTTTGTCTTCGCAGAGTCTACACAGACAGGTGTGATATTACAGGACACCTGCTGAAATGACACCTGACAGATAATTTTCTGCACAAAACAGCTAGCAGCACATTGTTCCTGCAGGTTTCTTGTTTGTAAGGTTTAAATCTTAGGGTGAAAACAATAAACTGATGTTTTTGCTTAAATCCTGCTCAACAGGCTGCCGATTTGAGATGTTCCCTCACTACTCAAGCAGTGGTATCGCAATTGCCAACGTGGATGATATAAAGTCCATAGTAAGCAGTTTAACCGGTGGCATCAGTGAAAAGATGGAGAGGATCCCATCTGCTGAGATTTCCTCTACCCCTGCTCCAACATCATGTGAGTGAGTCTATAGTAAAACCATTGAACAACATGACTTGACTGCTGAAAAACGAATCTCTTCTGATTTGCTGATTGTTATTATTCGTCATAGAAAAGAGCCCATAAAAATGACGTTAACTGAAGAAAGTTGTAGAAAATAAGAGGATGGAAAAAGCTGAATAGTTTTAAGACAAACATACAGGGGCGGAGCACCATGATAGAACTATGAGATCATGAGAGGAAAGAAAAAACAACAGACGCTTAATGTGTAAAGCCTCTTCATTTGAGGGCTGAAGGACAATGACAAACAGACTGTAAAAACAAACTCTGTAATAGCTCTACAAATGAGCACTTGTTAATTATTTAAGGAATGTAACCAAGTCCAAAATGAACATGCTGTATCTTCCAATGGTGAGCTGAGAAAATGTACTATCATTAATATTTATTACTGGCTTTAAAACGATGTTCAACGCTGATTGTATATTTAAAAGTAGAAGACAAAGTAAAATGACTGGTGTTTATTCACTTCTTTACATAACAACACATTGTACATTGTTACACACAACAATAAACAGCTGGTGAAAAAGATGTTAAATTCAAACAAATTGAAAACTGTTCACCTTACAAAAAATATAAAAACCACAACTAGTTTTTCCTCAGATTGTTTTCTGTAACTTTTACTCCTGGTGCCGTTTCCCTCCAGACTCTCAAAAGCCTTAAGGCTTAAAATTACCATATTGGTTTCTCAATATCAGCAATAACCAGTAAAAATCCATATCTGTCGACCGCTATTTATTATCCAGTTTTAGTTTTTAAAGTGAATATATCACAAACAACACTAGGACACATCATCATTTGTTCATCATATCATCATTTGTAAAATTCATTAGCAGTTGTGACACATGTACCAGTTGTGACCGGTTGAACCAGTTATCACCAAAGTGCAGATTACCATTCCTACAATTTAATTTAAAGCTTGTGTTTTAGATGCAGATGGCTGACAATTTTACCTACTGCATCTAGTGTTTTGCAAATCATAATTTGTGTAAAACCCAAAACGGATAGATTCAGATGGTTTACTATTAAAAAATACACTGTGTTTTCTTTTGAAACCAATACCTGTATTGATAGTAACAATTGTACGATTATTATTGTTTCAACCTAAAGCCACAACAGACATGACCAATAAGTCCGATATAATAATTCATTAACCTTTTTGTACCGGATCAGACAAAAATAACATGTATTCTGTGTTTGTGTATATACAGATTATTTCAATAAATTCATTTTGATTAATCTTAATTTCCAGACATTGTTTTATTGGTGCTTGGTTCCAATTGTTTATTTATAGCCAGATAAGTGTACTCTTTAAACCCAGATCTGATTTATTTACATTTATGAAGTGGACACTGATGAGCCAAAACATTCTTTTTTATTTTATTGTTATTTTACCAGGATAGTCCCATTGAGATGTAAATCTCTTCTTCCAGGGAGTCTTGGCCAAAATGTTTTTTTTTTATATATTCAGTGAAGGGAGTTGTTCCAACATTAAAGGCGGGATCAGCGATTTCTGAATTACGCTTGTTTAGACAAGTCGGGCCGAGTACCAAAACAACCTTGTAGCCAATCAGCAGTAAGGTGCACAGTGTACAGGACTGACATTAGTCGAGCCGAGCGTTGACGAAAGCGAAAGATGGGGGTAGGGGTGTGTTTGTTTTGGTGATTTGAACATCAACGACGGCTAAGAGAAATCGGACACCCCGCCTTTAATATGCTCTGCAGTTCATTCCACAAAAAAGGTGCATTAAAAGAAAAGGCAGTTTTACCAAATTCTGTATATACTGTTGGGATTTTTAAAAGCAATTTGGTAAAAGATCTAGGTGTATAATTACAAGTGTGATAAAATAGAAGACTACAGATATAATTAGGTAATTTTCCTAACAGCGCCTTGGCAGTGAACAACAACATGTGTATTTTTCTCCTTTGAGACAAGGAGGACCAGCCCACTAATTCATACAAGAAACAGTGGTGAGTGTGTAAAGAAGCACCAGTCACAAATCGTAAGGCAGCATGGTACACACAGAGTCCAGCTATTTTAGTAGAGTTAAACTTGCATGCATATATAGCACATCCCCATAATAGGGTTGTCATGGTACCATAAACATATCTTACGATACTATACCTTATGAAATATCACGGTACCAAGAAGTATTGCGATGCTGTGTCATGTTCATAATTAAAATCTACAAAATAGAGCAAAATAATAATACACAGATCTAAATGAAATATGTTGTATTTAGTGAACTGTATTATACTGCACACCACAATATTTGTAGTATTGAGTATTGACTGTAGTAATTGGATAAGTTTTAGCAAATACTGTAGTATACTTTAATATTTACTGTGGTAAGATTTAAAAACGCTAGCAACTACTAAAGAACATTTTTTTAACATTGGAACTAATTCAATCAATGTGCATTTGGATTTATTGCAATGCTTTTAAAGGAAAATGTTACAACACCGCAAAAAGACAGATGAATGTGTTCAAATGAACTTTAATCCTCATATGCAACATTAGTTACGGCACTACGATACTGCAGTTTAAAAAACAGAGTGGCATTGCTGGAATTTTTAAGCTTTAGCATCGCGATGCTACTGTAGCACCGGTACACCGTGCAACCCTACCCCATAATGTAAAACTGAAAGGAAACAACTTGTATACAACTTGTATAATTTGTTTTCTTGCTTCAATAGGAAGACATTTCTTGATTCGTTATAGAAAACCCAATTTAGGTCTAAGCTTTTTCAGAAGATTTTCAATATGAGTACATTAAAGTCCAGATTTTCATCCAGCCATATACCGAAGTATTTATAAAAATGTTCTCTTTCTATATACTCTCCTTGGAATGTTAAAATAGGGTAGTCTGATTTGATACTACTACGAGAAAAGGAATGGTTTGAGGAACATGACAAAGTGTTCAACCTGCATTAGTCCATCTGTGTTGGACTAACAAATTCAATTCATGGTGGCCTCACCTCACAACCTAAAGGATCTGCTGCCAAAGTTTTGGTGCCAGATGCCACAGGACAGCTTCAGGAGGTTCTTTAGCAGCATGTGGAGGCCCAACAGCCTGTTAGGAGGGTGGTCAACATTTTGGCTCATCAATGTTTAATTTTAGTCTATGGGTGGTTACAATTAAGCCCACTGTATGTTTTTCCAATTATTTGTTTTGTAACCAATACATGTAATATAAAAACAAAATCAAAAAAATTCTGTGCTTATAGAGAATATTTACTCTGTAAATTGAAATTGTATTGTGCTACTATACTGTACCTCTGACTGTGTTTTGCAGATAAACGTTTGAAATTTAACACCCGTCACTTTCTGAAATGAACCAAAAATGATGACGTCTATAGGGCCATAGAAAATTTCAGTAAAAATGTCTTAACATTTGATTGGTTTAGCAAGGATTCTTGACTAAAAATGTTATGACCGTAAGCAGAGAAATGCTTTTAGGATTGATTTCACTTTGACGGCCTACACATTAAAGGGTAAGTTCATCCCAAAATCAAATTTGTGCGATTTCTTACCCACATGACGTTAAACATGTTTTGAGACCTCCTGGCATCTTCTGAGCACAAATAAATATATTTAGGTGCCATCCGAGAGATTTCCAAGCCTCCTCAAAGACAATGGTTATAGTTGTTGTCAAGGTCCAGATAAGTACTAAAGATATCGTTAAATTGGTCCATCCGCTCATAGTGGCTCAACTGAATTTTTTTGAAGCGACGACCAACCAAAATAATGACTTTAATCTCTGTCTTGTCAGTCTATGGTGCATGTTCACGAGAGCACTTCGGCGCATGCGCGTTCTGACTGACAACCCGGAAGCCCAACTCTGTGTTTACAAGCAGACGCACTCTGTATATAAGCTGATTTTCGCAAAATGTCTGATGGAAGACTTGTAATTTTTTGCTCAACCGAATTAGAGGTCTGCACTAAAGCCCGAACCCGGCCCGTACCCGAGATTGTTTAACCCGACCCGGTCCGACCATTACAGTTACATTGTAAGCCCGAACCCGAAGTACGTTAACAGCAAGCTTTGTTGAAATGTTGCATTTTATGATTGCTTGCGATGATTAAAAAAAAAAAGCTACATGTTGGCAAACACAATTTCATCAAGGCACGGTAGCCCCCTCAGCAGTGAACACACAAGCAAAAATAAGAAATACCACAGACTTACCAATAACAAAACTTTGCTGTGGGTGAACAGGTGTAAAAGTCAAAAATCATTTTTGAACCCTCTGGAAATGTTGGTTTAAGTGCCGTCCTCCTCTGATTAAAAGTTAGCCCAGCTGCACTGAAGTTCCTCTCGCTGCTGCTGCTAACGTTACTTGCAGGGATGCTGAGGATACTACAGGCCAGTCTTGACAGTAATGACAAGATCATAATCCTTCCAGAGTGCAGCTTTCCCTGCATCATTTGTTTTCCATTGCTAATATTTTGCTTTATCGCACTCATCTTACCATCACTTGCTGTGTTGTGACAACAAGGACAAGAGCGGGAGCACGTGCACAGAACAGTTTTTCTCTCGTGTTTTTTTGTGGTCACAATGCAGCAAACACGTAAAACTTGTTTGTATATAGCCTATATTTTTTTTGGTTACAGACCCGAGGCTATTCATTAAACATTAACCCGAACCCGACCCGAAGCCTGCAAGTTTTTCAGGCCCCGTCAGGCTCAGGTCGGGTTGCAGACCTCTAAACCTAATGCGCATGCGTCGAAGTGCTCTTGTGTGTGCGCACCATAGACTGACAAACCAGCGGAGAGGAGGTCTCAAAACATGTTTAACGTCATGTGGGTGAGTAAAAAATCATGAACTTGCACTTTAACATCCTGTACAATGTGTCTGGAGGCCATACCTGTTTGAAAGGGTGATTGTTCTAAAACAGGCTTCATTTGAAGTACCCAGTGAGAAAGCTAAAAGCACCTAGAAAATTTTTAGACATACTTTGACTATATTTGCCCGTGCAATATTCTGTTTTTAAAAGGTTACGTTTTCTGGAGTCTGTACAACTATAGAAACTTTCACATGAACCCGTTTTGGTCCTGTAATTATGCACTTGATTATGCACATCAAAAATGACATGATTTCTGATGGCCTGTGACTTTTTTTGTCCCCTTGTGTAGTGATAGAAGATAGCATGCCCAAAGACTCCTCAGAGGACTCTACGAGAGTATCTGTACCATCTGAGAAAATCCAAGTTGATACAGAACAGCACCCATTTCTGACGACTGAGTCGTACTCTTGTGTCTCTGAATCCTCTGTTCAGGACCAACCTTTGCCCTCAACAACCAGTGAGACCGAAGAGAATTTTGATTTTAAGGCTCTCAGCGAAGCAATTTCACAGTTCAAGGCATCCAGGATGCAAGGAAAATCTGATGCAGGTGAAACGGCACAACATTCCTTTAGAGTCTATCCTCATCAGAGCTTTTTGAGTCACGATTTGACCGATTCCTGTCCTCTGTACTCCTCTCAAAACAATGTTTTGTCCAGTACTGCCTTTGAGACACTTGGCTCTCATACTGAAAGCCAGATCCAGTCAGCTGGCGACTGTGATGAGCTCAGCCCTGTTCTGGAATCAGGCGTCAAAGAATTTACTGGTGCTCAGTCGAGCTGCTCTTCTGTTTATGGGAATGAAGAAATTACGACTTCTGCTTCGTCTCCTGTTAAAGTCAACGGTGAGGTGCAAGAAGGAACAGCTTGCAGGAGCGAACCAACACCTATGGCCATGTCCTTCACAGCGGCTGAGAACATCAGCAGTGTGTCTGACCATTTCAAACCTTGGGAGAACTCTGGCGCTGTCAACTGTTCCACGGACACTTGGTCAGGCACAACGAATAGCGGGAGCCAAAGTGACCAAGACTCCAAAGAAAGAGCCGTTACAGCTCAGGGCAACACCAGTTCTTCTGAACCAACCAATAAGGACAAACATGGGAAAAGTAGCTTCCCTCCCAGAACTGGCAATTCCGGATTCGGCATGGATCGTTTTAATTCAGTGAGTCAAATTGCGTTGCAGGGAGGTAGCTTAATTCCGACACCACACAGATCCACGGTTGCGAACTGCCCTAGATTTATATCCCCCAATGGTGCTATTGGACTGGGACATCCTCTGCTGAACTGCAACGTTCCCAACACCCTTGGAGTTGTACCTGTCTTGGGAGGTCTCTTGCCAAATCCTAACATCCAAATGGCATGGAACAGTTTAGCTCAAGGGTCAGCATCAGGCTTTTGGGGTGCACAGCGTGGCATCGATTTACAGCAGATGCAGAGAGCTCAGTTTCTCCAGACTTGGCATGGAAATCCTGGATTCCAAGGAAACGGTTTTCATAACAATAGGGGAGGCTTCAGTGGCTGGTGAAGGATTGAAAGCATGTAGATAGTTTTCATATTGTTGTGAAAGTCTCTCTTTTTATTCAATGCGAGAATATCTCAAATTTCCAGGTTTTTACAACAAGCTTAAGGAATAATTTCAATTTTTTTTGGAGAACATTATATTTGCATTTTGCAAGCTTTTTGGTTAGACTAATAATATTGGTTATTTTTTCACAACACTACAGTCAGGAGTCTCTGTAGGGCCCTGGTTTTAATTTTATTTTTATAATAACACTGGAAACTTACATTAAACACAACTTTAAATGTCCATCTGTTATCATCTTAGTGGTTTGTCTATGTGGCTAATATGTGTGTTGAACCAAGATGGAAAAAAATAAGTCATAAACTCATACAATGCATTTGTGTTGTTGTTAAATACTTTTAATTCACATGTGCATATTGGAAAACTATATTAAATTCATAGTCCAGCCAGAACTCAAAACTTCAAGATTACTCAAATCAGTCCCAAACCCAAATCACCAGGTACCACAATTACACAATAAGTATAAAATCACTGCCAAAGTAATGAACAATTTCATTACCTAAATTCACAGTTAGAGATGCCAATATAAACATTTTAAAGCTCTTAACTCTAACTTAAATTCATTTTAAGAGCTTACTGTTTGATGATATAAAGTGCTGATTTCAGGGATAGTGTTAAAGCAGCTTTGCCTCACATGGCCGAAAAGGTGGAAAGTGTTGTTTTTGTTGTGTTTGAAGTAAAGGGTTTAAACTGGTTTCTAGCTCTCTCTGTTTCAGCAGCAGACCCTGTAACAGGAAAAAAATCATAACATTTTATATGGTTATATTATATATTAGTGTTTCCTACAGATGGAAACTAAGTCAATTCTAACTCTATGGAGACAGATCAGTCTCAATAATAATACATTTACAAAACACAATTCATAAATTCACAGCACAATTCACATTCGTAAATTCAAAACACAATTCATAAATTCACAAACATTTTCCCCAAATGCTCACACAAATATATCTCGCAGAAATAAATTCAGAATGTTTTCACAAATATGTATAAATCATGTTCTTGAATTACTTTCCAGTAAACATTTGTGAATGTTGTTACATGTATTTATGGATTGGTGAATCTGCATTTGCAAATCGTCACGTGTGTGGATTGCTTTGAATTTGTGTGTGGTATTTTTGAGACTGTCCTGCCACGGTGAGAGTCAAGCGTAACTTTTTTTTTTAAGGATGGCCTGTTCAGCCAATCGCGTTGAGCTTTTGAGCCACCAACCAAAACGCTCCTTACTGACTCGAGAAGCTCGACGCTGCACAGTATTGTGCAGTGTGCCTGCACTGGTTCAAAAACAGAGGGGAAGAGAAGAGCACACTCAACAAGTAAGTAAAGGTTACTTTTTATACCTGATGCCACTCTATATCTCATAAAATATTCATAAAGCTTGTTTTTGTTACTGAGCTGGCGGTGTTGAATTGAAGGTGAACATGTTTGAACTGGTGTTTGTAAGAAGACTGTTGCAGTTACAAGAGCCTTTAAATTTCAGTCGCCACAAACTTTGCTCTTGCGGTTCACGTAATAAAACATTTAAACAGATGTTGACACGTATGCCTGAGCGATAAAATAAGAGTAATTTTAAATATTGTAGTTGGGGCTCGGGGGCGTTGGATCCTCTGCTGTTATATTTTAAATGCTGGCAATGTTTTACCTCTTCAGGATGTCATCGCAATTCGCAAGACAAAGCATATTTAAAGCTTTGATATGTTAATGAAAGAAGGGAAATGGCGTGGAATATGACTTGTGGTGATAGTTTCAAATATTGAATTTCAGCACCAAAGCACATTTATTTCAGTATTTTTCGACCACATTTGTTGCTGAAATGACTGCATTTCTTGTCTTTTTAACATATTAGTTGATCTCTCACATCCAGTAGTAGTCAGCTTTAGTTAATGTGTATTGGTAGATAATAGCTACTTAGATTTATATGTTCTAACTGCAGTTAACTATACTAACAATAAACTTGGATACATTGATGAATTTAAACTGTGCCACACAACTTAAACCTCTGACACATTGTTCTCTCTCCTTAATAGGAGCTGATAGAAAAGTCTAAGCAAGATATTTTCCTGTAGTCATGCAGTCTCAAGTTTCAGTTGTGGTGGGTGTTGTTATTTATTTAATACAGGCAAATAATACAACAAACACTACACATGTACAGTAGGACCGATTATTATTTCGTTATTGTTATTATTAAGCAGGTAGTCTGTTACAGAGACTGAAATGACATAAGCTTATTATTTTTTTCACTCTTAAATGTGGCTTGTTAACGGGTGTATGTCTTTGTTTTCAGCAGGATGGCTAATGAGTGGAGTGATGAATTTTCTGGTAGAGTGATGCAGTTTCTCAGTGGGGTCGTTGGACTGGTGGAGTTGCTGGAGCGGTTTGATGATTAGCCTGTAAGATAGAATTGAATATTGTCTGAAATTAGTTATAAATTCATTGTCAAGTGCCAAAGTGCTATCACATACAAGGCCACACATTTTCACAAATTTTTAAAGCAGATATTAATATGATGTAAAGCACTTGATATAATATGGACAGTTTTATATCATAAATTCATACATTAATAATAATGCAATGACAAGAGACCAGACAAACAAGTGAAACAGATACATACCCATGGAACATATTTCAACTTCACTATATCACAAATATTTTATGTTTAACTACATTGCTACATTTGCTTGACAGTTGGTTACTTACTAAATTAACTTGACTTTTTAGGTAACTGTTGCTGTACTG
>NC_079914.1:1126467-1147418 GCF_024868665.1 Triplophysa rosa
AAAGTCAGAACATAAATATAACGGTTCATAAGTATGGCTTCGGCTCTTTTAGACCATTAAAATATAACATTTATCACCTGGGCAAAACTAAACTAATAATACAATTTCAAAAACAATCACAAATTAACAAGCACAAAACCACGGATTTAAGTTTTGTTTCAATATTAAAGTCTGACATGTGAATGTGTTTTGAATGTATTTGAAAAATGAATTACCATATTATCTGTTTATTCATAAACAGTGCTGGCCACCTGTCTTTGATTTCAGACACAAGAGGCTCACCATTAACAAGCTCTTTCCTCCGCAAGGCAAAGGTTCTTTCCATCAGAGAATCTATCATTTTCCTATCCCTCTTCTTTTTCTTCATTTCTTGCATCAGAGTTATTCTCTCACTTTCAAGACAGTCTGGAGACTTCCCTTCAGGAAAATCTGGCAAAAAGTTGAGCTGACCTTTTTGCTTTCTTCATTGTCTTGTTCCCATTTGACATGTCTGCTGACCTCTTTTGATTTACAGCAAGTTCAGGACATCCAGCTATACTGTAATTTTTACGGAGGTTACCCATCTTAAAAGCGAGGCTGAACTTCCAGCAGTATGTAGCGGTTTTAGCTAACGTTATTATCAGTGTTGGGTGTAACTAGTTACTAAGTAATTAGTTACTGTAATTTAATTACGTTTCCCTTGAAAAAGTAAAGTAAGGGATTACTCTTATTTTTTCTGTAATTTAATTACAGTTACTTCTGATGTAATTAAACTAAATACTTTGTGTAATATGTGTGTGTGCAGAATAGGAATTTANACCTCTTTTGATTTACAGCAAGCTCAGGACATCCAGCAATACTGTAATTTTTACGGAGGTTACCCATCTTAAAAGCGAGGCTGAACTTCCAGCAGTATGTAGCGTTTTAGCTAACGTTATTATATTGATGAGCAAAGCTCACCAAATATGGTTCTCCACCAGATCTTTCAAGATCATATTCATGAAATGAGTTATTATTTAAAACATCAATTTCAGTCAAGGAATTAGTTTAGTTTAGTTTAGTGATCAAATAAAACTTTTCAAAGTTGACCCAAAAATGGATCTTAGGCCGTACCTCAAACATTTATCGATCTATCGGTACGAAACTTTGTAAGCTTCATGAACACCTCGAACTGGGGGTCCTTGCCAAAATGGGGAACAGTGCCACCTATGCGTCACGAGATTTGAAAAATAGCTATTTTTGCTCATAACTTTTAAAATGTTTGTCAGAAAACCGAAATCTCAGTGTCTACGGATTCCTCGTGCCATGCCGGATCGATTCTGTCACAATTGGATGATCGGCATGTCCGCCATTTTGAAATTTGTCATCAATCGTAATATCTTTTGAACTGTATGATATATCGCCACCAAATTTGACACACGTCACCAAATTATAGTCCCAAACGTACCCTTGAAGTTTCAAGACAGCGCCACCTAGCATTCTCGAGATATTAAGCTTTTATATAATTGCATATAACCCTTGAACGCTGCTGTGTCAAGCACGCCAACTGAGTGGCACACCTGATAAACTGCAAGCCTCGGGTACAAGAGGTCACAGGTTCGAAACTCGAGTTGTGCATTTAGACATTTCTATGTGCACAAATAGTGCAAGTATGTAAACAAATGAAATGCAATGTCATTTTAGGAATAAAATAAAATAAAATAAAATAAAGTGCGATGTATGTAGTGCAACTTAAAGTGGTTTATAACACATGTAAATACATACAAACAGAAACAAGGTAAGTACAAAATGACATTCTTTCTTTCATTGTCACTTCTGACATCTGTTCCTTCTATACACTGTATTCCTGCTACTTTTGCTCTACTGTTTCATTTCAGCCCCTTCAGGGATGGCGGGCAGTGCGCACTATGTCAACTGAGTGGCTCATCATATAAAACACACACCTCGGGACTGCAAGGTTGTGGGTTGCTTGTATATATAATGTGTACGTTATGATTACGTTCTCGGCTGTTCTTTAAACATATCTGTTTTTCACGTACATATTGTTCTTCTGGCTGTGCGCTCTCATAGCTGCAACTTTGGTTATTGTTACATATCGCTACTTACACCTCTATCAGCTTTGCTCAGCAGCCCAGTTGTGGGATCAAGTGTGGGCTGGGTTTGGGCATGCTGTGGGCATACTGGGGGAAGTGTGGGCATTAAGGGAGAAATGTGGGCTGGGTGTGGGCATGCTGTGAGCATACTGGGGGAAGTGTGGGTACACTGGGGGAAGTTTGGGAATACTTGGGGAAGTGTGGGCTGGGTGTGGGCATGCTGTGGGAAGTGTTGGCTAGGTGTGGTAAACTGGGTTAAGTGTGAGCTGAGTGTGGGCATGCTGTGGGTACTCTCGTGGAAGTGTGGGCATACTGGGGTAAGTGTTGGCTAGGTGTGGTAAACTGGGTGAAGTGTGAGCTGGGTGTGGGCATGCTGTGGGTACTCTCGTGGAAGTGTGGGCATACTGGGGTAAGTGTTGGCTAGGTGTGGTAAACTGGGTGACGTGTGAGCTGGGTGTGGGCATAATGTGGGTACGCTGGGTGAAGTGTGAGCAAAGTATGGGCTTGGCCCCGTAGTACTGCTTGCAGTTCTTTTGCTATTATTGTTGTTGTTATGCGAAAAATTCTGTACTATTTACTCACTGTTTTATTCATATTTTATAATAATTATACTATTCTACAGTTTATATTTAAAACACCTTGCCATTTACCATTCTGTTCAAAGCAGTCTGTTTCAATTCATTAAGTGGGGGAGGTTTTACTCATGAACCTGCCATAGATGCATGATATGATATACTGCTATATATTCTATTTATGCCATTAAAAATAGCGTTAGTATGATGCAGATGGTACATTTTTACTATTCAATACTCCTTGGGGATTTATAAAATATAAGTCCTCGGGTGCCATATTTTGAACATTCACTGCACAGATACAAGCAACATCATAGCATAAAAGCAAGGAATCCTTAGGACCTCTACTGCATTGTTTGAACGAACTACAAATATGGTTAAAGCAGAATTTCTTAGTGCTTAATGGAAATAAAACTGAAATCATTTTGTTTGGTGTAAAGTCATATGAAGACTATGCCCCTCAATTTGGCCAAATTGGGGGGCGGTTGATCCAAAGACTGCACAAATGTGATGGCAGTGTTGACAACATGCAGAAGCATTGCAATCAGAGTTGAATCAGGTGTTTTATATAGGAAGTCTGAAGACATCTAAAACACCTTGGGAGTGGTGCCCCGAGGGTATGGGATTGGGAAACGCTTGGTTAGTTACAGTACAGTTAAAAATGTCACAGTAACATACTCAGAGTTAAAGGAATATTTCACCCAATTTAATTTTGTCTTAGAATTTATATATCCTCAAGCCATCCTAGGCGTTTATGATTACATTCACGCTGTCAGTCCAAATCTTGTTCATATGCGTTTTGTGTGTCCAGCGGCACTCTTTAGTTTTCCGGAATATCTGCATTTTTTGGCAATGACCTCGCGTTGACAGGAAGTGTTTGACTTCATAGCCGCTGCGCATGTTGATCGTCATAGCGTATTTTGATGTTATATGCTGATTGATTTGCACAATGCCGCATATAGTCGAACACACGTAATGTTATCTTAAAATGTGATGCTGGACTGCTACGTCTAATGAAGCAGCTGCTGAAATGTGCATCTTTATTGCATGCTCCCATCTTTACCGGCACATAAATAACAACACAGCAACCTTGTTTCTGCAATGACGTCTGACGTGCTTACATTTTACTTGAGGTGGGACTGTGAAATTAATAGAAAAGCTAAGCAAATCCGATCTAAGCAGTCGGACTGAAATGGATGTCCATAAATGCGATTTGAATTGAATTTCATGTGATTTTTTGCTGTTCACACTTGCTAAATATGACCGGATTTTAATCGGATATGAACAAAAATCAAAAATCGAATTTGGACTGAATGTAGTCTATGACTTTAGGTATTTATTTAGGTGAAAACAATCAGAGTAATCAAATAATATCCTTGCTGTTGTTTGCTTTGTAATGCCATTGAATGGCACCCCAGTTTTTAATGTTTTATAAAGTGCATATATCCATTATAAAAGCATAAACAGCCTAATTTACAATGGTAAGCATATAATCATGTTTTATAGTTAGTTATATAGTTTGAGTTCTCTCATAGGATTTTCCAGAAATTATTGGTTATTTTTAAACACGTAAATATAAGTACTATGCAATGTTACGTTTCAAACATAAAATGGTGATAGGGAGACAACAGTTGAAGATTGCAGCTCAAACTATACAACTACAGTGGTTTATGATGTCTTCTGAAGCCAAACTATTTCTTTGTGTTCATTACGTGTCCTAGAACCACTGAGATTGAACTAGCGTGCTGCCATATCAATCGTGTTCAATCATGTTCAAAATCTAACGCATCCTGGCTAGTTTAGCTCAAAATAATAATATTTTTTGCTCATGTCATAGAATATCGTTTTTATCCTTACTTATATGATAGATATTTTGAAGCGGTGTTAAATGTTACAAGCCTAGGAACAGCCAGGATATTACTTAATATTACTCGTTTGTTTTTGGCTAAAGGAAGGAAGTAGTACACCTAGGATGGTATGAAGGTGAGTAAATTATGGGGTAACTTTTATTTTTTGATTACTGTTTCTTTAAAGTGATTTCTGCAACTGAAAGCAGGTCAGGTTTCCATCAGGTGATGAAGAGCCTTTTTCACTAAAGGTACTTAGGAATAGGAAAAGTATATGAATTTATTTGTCTTTTAATGTGTATAATGCAGAATTGGAAGTGCCACAGGAATCCAGCCCCTCATCCACATCATCCATGTCTTCACAGGAGAAAAAGAAATGGAAGAAAGTGAAAAAGCAAAGCAAGAGAAATAAAAAAATAAGGAAAAAATAATATGCTACTTTCATTATGATAAATATGTAAATGGGCAATTCCAGCGTTATGGACGAGAAATTTTGCGTTATGGACGTGACATAAAAATGCTCAGAGAATGAATTTGTTACGATTATATTGAACCATCCGTTTATATTTTACTGAACCCTTGTTGATAGAGTCTAAACATAAAAAAGTCAGTCTATGAAAAAATGTACATTTAAAAAATGGGAAATAAACATGCGTTATGGGTTTTTGGGAGACGATAAACTTTGTAGGATTTCTATGAAATAAAATGCACAATCCTGAAGCAATAATACCCAATGAATGGAGAAGGGATGCCTCTTTATAGAACATAAAATAGTTACTTTATATTCATTTTCATGTGTCCATTTATGAGGAATATGTAGCGTTATGGATGTGACAATCCTGAAAATGGCACTTACCTGACTATGAAAAATCATGCACTAAAAATAAAACAAATGCTTTACAAATTTGAAGAGAGATCTCACATGGGTATTTGAACCACCAAATGTTAAAATCTGTGCTGTTACCATAGTAAAAACCGCTGGTAAAAACTTTTTTTTTGTGGTAAGGTTGACATTTTCACGGAATTTCCCAAATGTTCTTCTTTTAAGTAAAAGTGTGTGTCTGTTTGGAAAGAAGTTAACGCTTACAATAAAGTTGCACTTTTCAAATCTAGGATTATGTATATTTATTACACTTACCCCGTAACTACACAGAACAAGAGGGTAAAACGGCAGGAGTTTAATTTACGGCCCACAGATGGTACACTTACCCCGTAACTACACTTTTACAAGAGGGTAAAGAGGCAGGAGTTTAATTTACAGCCCGCAGATGGTACACTTACCCCGTAACTACACAGAACAAGAGGGTATGGTTGCACAGCAAGTAACTAAAATGTTGCAATATGTTTTAAAACAAACAACACTTGCTATCAGAAAACCCCATCAGTAATACAGTGTACGCATAAAAGTGATGTGTCTTATGTTATATTTCCTGTGAATAGCTGAAAAGAGGTTAGTTGTCCACTGCATTGCAGCTTGATGGCACAATGCTATCTAAACATACAGAGATGACTTGCAGCTGAGATGCCATATGTAATACATTTTCATCAGGTAAGTAGCTGACTGGTTCACGAAGTCTGGTTATTCAGCAGAACGTGGCAAGCATGGCACACACGTGCAAAACAAGTCCAAGAAACTACTGGGCACCTTCAACAAAAGACACAGGACAAAGTTTAGATGCCACTGGAAAACAAACCAAAGATCAATAACAAACTCTGCTAAGCAGCCCTCTGCTCTTGATCTGGCCTTGTACACACCTTGTATGTTTCTTGTTTTATGTATAATGCTTTGGCAATATTGTTTGTACACACAGTCAAGTTAACAATGTAGGCTACCTTTGCATTGAAAATTGAAATATATGTTCTTTGTAACTTGCTTTAAGATTGTTGCCTAGCATAATAGGTCATATGAGACGTAATATTACAATAGGTACACCTTAGTTATAAAACACTAACAGAATAAGTTATTTTTATATAGCCCTTTATACCCAAAACGTTGCATGTTGATCCCCTCTATCTACGTGTACTCACTCCAGTAATTCTGCTTATTTACGCAGTAAATCGCGAGTTATAGGTAATACATACCCAGTAATTATGGAAAAGGTACCCCTTGGTTATAAAATAATAGAGGTATACATATTTGTAATTTTTTTTAAAGTTATCACCCTGTTATGACACAAACGTTGCATGATGTCCTTATACTTACGGTACATTATGTACAAGGCGGTCACGGATCTCTCGGGTGAGACAGAGATACAAAGAACAGAGGACCCAAGTGCAGACAGGAGGTAAGGGATTAACAAGACTTTAATACTAATAAAACATGAACAAAACAAAAACCCACGATGGGGTAAAATAACCAAGATATAAACAGGAACACGGACTAACTAAACTAGACGGGACTAAAAAATAACATTTACCATATAACTACAAAAGACTAGACTACACTGACAAGACATGAACTCACCCCAAGCAACACGACACAGCACAATGAACCAACACAAGACAGAACACAGGGGCATTAAATAAAGGGACAAATCAAAAGGGAACAGGTGTGGGGCATGAACTAATAAACAACCAGTAACGAGAGATACAAACGGGCGGGAACACAGACAAGGACCGGAGAGAGTATCGAAGGCCGACAGGGTCAAAATGACTCTCTCCACATAAAACAAGAGGTTCTATCATGGTTCTGCCACTAGGTCAAGAAAAGCAAGACAAGGTGGGGCAGAACCATGACACAAGGCTGTAAATTTTGTGTAATTACGTGGTAGAGTGCGGGCTGTACCCCAAACGTTGAATATTGATCCTCTGTATCTACGTGTAGGTACTGTCAAAGTAGTGTGTATGTGACTTTAAGGGAAGTCCTGTTTAAGCAACCTACGTAATACGTGAGGACGTATACAAGAGACACTCGTGTATCTGTACCTCTGTTATGTTAACTTTTCTGTTATAAAAGACAAAGAAAGACTCATCGTATTTCTCCTTTCTTGATATGGTGTCAGAAGTGGGCCCGTAAAACAAAGAGAACGGAGTACCCGTAAAATGCCACTGTTCAAGTCGCCCGACAATTTTACGTTTGACAAGCCGGGAGAATGGCCGTCATGGCGGCAGCGTTTCGTGAGATACAGAACGGCTGCCAAGCTCACAGAAGAGGACGGAGCGGTCCAAGTGAGTACATTGATTTATGCGATGGGAAATGAGGCGGAGAACATTTACAAATCATTTGTTTTCAATGAAGAAGAGGATGAAGACGATTTCGAGACAGTTTTGAAGAAATACGACGACTATTTTGTACCGCAGACCAACGTCACACACGAGAGGGCGCAGTTTCACCAGCGAACCCAAAGACAAGGGGAAAAAGCAGAGACGTTTATTCGTGCATTATACGAGTTATCAGAAAACTGCGACTTTGGCGCTAACAGAAATGAGAACATCAGAGACAAGGACCTGTCAAAAAGATTACAACTAATTAAAGATCTTACACTGGGTGTTGCGGTACAAATGATAAGACAAGCAGAGGAAGTTACACACCAAGTTAGCCTGCAGGGGGATCCAACGTGCAGCGTTCAAGAGATCAGGCGACCCAAACAGTATACTGGCTACAGGTCGGACTACAGCAGGGAGCGCCAACATGGAAAAACAAAGAAAAGTGAGGACAAATGCAGCAGATGTGGCAAAACAAAACATAAAGACAGAGAGAAATGTCCAGCCTTTGGATCAGAATGCAGGAGATGTCACAAAAAAGGCCATTGGGAATGCATGTGCAAAACTAAATTAGTCCATGAAGTCATGAGGGAAGACCGAGAATCTGACTCATTTTACCTCGGATCTGTACAACAGAAAGGCAAAGGCAGCACAGAAACATGGGCTGTCAATCTGACTATTGAAAGTACACTAGTGGCATTCAAAATAGATACAGGGGCGGATGTGACAATAATTAGTGAAGAGACATTTCAAAACATGAAAAGGAAACAAGAACTGTGCAAAGCAAATATTGTACTTAACAGCCCAAAAGGCCAGCTAAGATGCATGGGCCAATTCAGAAGCCATGTACAGCATAAATCAAAGCAGTACGAATTAACCATTTATGTCGTGAAGGGCCCAACAGTGAACAATCTTCTCAGCGGAAGGGCAGCTAAAGACATGGGCCTGGTAGATCCTGAGAGCAGCCAGTTAACAACCTTCATCACGCCATTTGCCAGGTATTGCTTTAAAAGACTTCCTTTTGGCATTAGCATTTCACCTGAGATCTTTCAGAGAAAAATGCAAGAGCTGTTGTCGGGCCTGGAAGGGGTCCAAGTGTACATGGATGATGTCATCATATATGGAACGTCTATGCAAGAACATGACATGAGACTGAAGCGCGTAATGGACGCGATGGAACTAGCCGGCCTAAGATTGAATAAAGACAAATGTAAGATTCGACAGGGTAAGCTACAGTTTTTGGGTCAGGTAGTGGATGAGAACGGAGTCAGAGCTGATCCGGAAAAAGTCACAGCTATCGCGGAACTCAAAGCCCCAAAGAATGTACATGAACTGAAGAGAGTATTGGGGATGATTAATTATATGGGAAAATATATCCCTCATCTAGCAACGCTGGGAGGCCCACTATACGAACTCCTACGAGAAAAAACGGCATGGACCTGGAACTCGGCACAGGAGCAAGCATTTCGTCAACTGAAGGAAGCGCTAATGACATCACCAGTGTTGTCATTTTATGACGCTGAGAAGCCAACAACTGTATCTGCTGATGCAAGCAGTTATTGTTTGGGAGGGGTGCTACTCCAACAACACGGAGATTGCTGGAAACCTGTAGCCTACTGTTCGCGAACACTCACTAGTGCTGAACGTCATTACGCGCAGATAGATAAAGAGTGTCTCGCGGGAGTCTGGGCGTGCGAACATTTCAGCAAATATCTGACGGGAATGGCGCATTTCAAACTCATTACAGACCATAAACCGCTGGTTCCTTTGATAAACTGTAAAGATTTAGACAATGTACCGATCAGATGCCAGAGACTTCTGCTCAGATTAATGAGATTCAACATAACCGCTGAGTGCACGCACCTGGAAAAACACTCGTTGTAGCAGACACTTTGTCGAGAAGTCCACAAAGCAGCTCCATGGACAGCACCACCGAAGTGGACATCAGCTGCTATGTTAACACGATTGTCGAATGCATACCAGCTTCGAAAGGAAAATTAAATGCAATTCGCGAGGCAACGCAACAAGATGGGAAATTGCAGAGAGTGAGGCGCTTGATTAAAATAGGATGGCCTGAGCATGCCCGAGATGTTCACCCGGAGATCAGAGATTTTCATGCATTCAAGAGTGAATTGTCTGAGACTGACAGGTTGCTTACCAGAGGAAACCGTATCATCATACCTGAATCTCTTCGAGGAGAAATTATCGAACAAATACATGAAGGACATCTGGGGCTGACCAAATGTAGGGAGAGAGCGCAGACGTCCGTATGGTGGCCAGGACTTTCTTCTGACTTAAAACAAAAAGTTGAACAGTGCGAATTCTGCTGTGAACACAGGAAAACGCAGAGAAAAGAACCTCTGAGCCCGACTCCTCTACCTGAAAGACCGTGGCAGCGCCTGGGAGTAGATGTGTGTGAGTACAAAGGGAAAAACTACATAGTGCTCTCAGACTATTAATCCAGGTTCTTGGAAATCATATACCTATCAAACACCACAGCTGAACAAGTCATCATCAAGCTCAAAGCAACATTCGCACGATACGGTATCCCGGAGGTAGTAGTTTCGGATAATGGCCCTCAATTCACTAGTGAAACATTCCTATCATTTAGCAGGGAGTTTGATTTTGAGCATGTAACATCTAGTCCATATCACCCCTCGAGCAATGGACATGCTGAACGTGCAGTCCAGTCGGCGAAAGCCATCTTACGGCAAGAGGATCCAGTCTTGGCATTGTTGAGTTATAGAACAACTCCACATGCATCAACGGGGGTGAGCCCAGCAGAGCTTCTGATGGGACGGAGGCTCAGAAATACATTACCAACTTTGGGATGCAACCTTATGCCAAAATGGCAGGATCAGAGACTGATACAAAGAAAAGACGATGCTGCTAAGCAAAAACAAGCATTCTATTTCAATAGAAGACATGGAGTGAGAAACTTACCTCAGCTGATACCAGGAGAAGAAGTCTTGGTCAAGCTGGATGAGGAAAAACAGTGGAGGACTCCAGCAACAGTAGTGGGGCAGAGTGCGACAGAGCGCTCCTACATGATCAGAAGCCATGACGGGGGAATGAAAAGGCGAAATCGCCGTCACTTACAACGTAGCCCCTCTGAGAATAACGCTGATGATGAAACAGCAGGACACTTAGAACAAACGTGTGATGACGACACGACAAGAACAAATGTCTCACTGCCCACACAGACTAGTAAGGATGGAGAGTAACTAGGTCTGGTAGAGTGAGTAAACCAACTGAAAGACTAAATTTGTGATACATTACGTCTTACAAGTATGTAAGAAGTGCAGTTAACATACTGTTCAATTTAGTGGATTAAATAATGTGTTTGTTCAGAGTCATGCTGTTTTGACGATAAGTCCCTGTGATATAAAAGGTTGAAGTTCTGTAAAAGGAGGAGGTGTCAAAGTAGTGAGTATGTGACTTTAAGGGAAGTCCTGTTTACGTAATACGTGAGGACGTATACAAGAGACACTTGTGTATCTGTACCTCTGTTATGTTAACTTTTCTGTTATAAAAGACAAAGAAAGACTCATCGTATTTCTCCTTTCTTGATAGGTACTGCAGAATTTTTCTTAATTATGCAGTTAATTGCGGGTTGTAGGTAATACATACCCCGTAATTATTGAAAAGGTATGCAATAATAACAGTATAAATATTTATTATATTTCCAAGTTGTTAGCCCCTTATGACACAAACGTTGCATGTTATTCTGTTGTACATACGCATACGTATAATATAGGTACATTATTGCTACAAATAGGTATGCTGTAAATTCTGTGTAATTACGCAGTACACTGCGGGCCGTAATCTAAAGCGTTACCAAAAAAGGTATTATAAAGTGTTACCCTCTTAATTTTTTATCTTAATCTGTGTTCCGAAGATGAAGTTGTGAAACGACACGATGGTGAGTAATTCATGATCAAATTTTCAGAAGATACTGATTCTCAGATCTATTCTAAAACTATTCGACTGTAGGCAACAGACATTGACGACCGCATGACAGCAGGAATGGATGTGGGCATCCTCGTAATCCTGGTGAAGATGATGCTTTTGACTACTCAGTTGTGCTGGAGGAGCAGATTGTCCTGAGAGATGTAAAAGATGTCCTTCATGCTGTACATCTATTAGTAGGGCTGATTTTTGGACTTAATATTGAATTACACAAAAAAACTACGCTACACCTTTAAGATCATTCAAAAGATTTTCATTGACCTTGGAGGTGATCAGTGTTCTGTGAAGGTACATGGATGCATTACATTACTGTATGTTTACTATGTTATTGTTGTTCATGCAGTAAATTACAGTTTTATATAACATTTGCATATATGCAGTATATTGTTGTTTAGGCAGTAAATTGCTGTGCTGTTTTCTGTTTATGAAGTCATTTGTTGTTTATGCAGTAAATTAATGTGTTTTATACGGTATGTTTTATACAGTACTGTTTATGATGTAAATTGATGTTTATGCAGTATGTTAGTGATTTCATTCTTTAAGTAATTTAGGTGAAGTCAGGTAATTTGAATTAAATATGACACAATTGTAAAGAAAACAACAGTAAAAAAAAAAGTTGAAATTACACTACTTTTTCTCAGTTAAGACAACTTAATATTTGAAATTGACTTTACTTAAACTTTTAAGGCAGCACGAACACTTTACTTTTTTAAGTTGAAACAACAATTTTTTTACAATGTACTTACAAATTTAATTTGTCGGCAACTTTTTGCCAGCCCTCTCTCCTGGCTTTTGCAGCCTTTCAAGTGTTCCCTGCTGTTTTAATTAAAGACTGAAATTCGGTGAAGCCCTCAACTAAGAGTTCTTGCTCTGCCGCCGAGAAATACTCCTTTGCCATGCTCACATACCAATCAAAGCATTGCTGATCAATGTTTCCAACCCACGAACGCGCAATGATCTCAGATAACTCAATCCAGGCAAACTAATCATCAACAACAGGTGCGTTCGGAGAAACTAATTAGCAAAATCATGATTAATGGGATTAGGTCATCTCGGACGTTTCATTTGATCTTGGATGTAGTAAGCGACGTACAAAGAACGGTGTTCCTGTTCTCCAAGTTCCCGAAGTGTTTATCATTCTAGTTGGTTTTTGCCCTGTCATGTTTTGCCCCCTCGTGGGAAGTTTTGGTTTGATGTTTTAAATATTTTTCTGTTGTCGTGTTTGCCCCATCGTGGGTTTTTGATTTAAATCAATTTTGAGTTTTTCTGTCTGCTGTCTGCGCCTGGGTTCTGCCTACCAATCCTGACACACAATAGTCATGTTTCCATCCAGATTTTGTGCTGTTTTGTTATCGAAAAAGCAAATTTCGCAAACATTTTTTGGCACAAATTTGCTGTCTCCAGGCTGTTTCCGTCCACTTGACCTTTTACCGATAAAATGGTGTGCGTAGTGACGTCACTAATGACGAAGGCGATTTCTCGCATAATTTCTCGCGATTTCTCGCATTGGTGTTTCGCTAAAGAAATCTGCCCTTGAGCCGTTTCCATACACATTTCTGCATATATCGCAAATGAGTCTCGCTGTGTTCCACCTGTTGTCCCCCAAAACAAAACAATGGACAGAAAATATAGACAGCTCAAAGAAATTGGCCAGCTTACTCTGATTTTAATTTCCCAAACAATACACATTCTAAGAAATATCCAAAAGCGACGGCAAAATGAAGTGCCTGATGGGGTACGAGCTAACTACTATTATTCGCTGGAGCCCACGGGTCTGGGTGAGACCACGCAATGAAGCGTTCTGGGAGGAAGTAGTGGAGAGACACTTCACAGAAAATCCCTGGCTGCAACATTTTTTAAATGTCACGGCTGACATTTGAGATGCTATGTGACCTCATTGGTCCTGATTGGCGCCCATGAGAGCTTGCCACCGATTCTGACCCGAAAGCGGATTGCCATTGCCTTGTTCAAAATGGCAACCTGAACCAAATACAGAGTAGTTGGGGAAACTTTCGGGGTCAGTAAAACAACCGTCCATCGATGTGTGTAAGCTGAGTGCACAGCTATTAGAGAAAAATGAATTCAGCGTTATATAAGGCTGCCGAATGAAGATGAGGCCAAAGCCATTGCATACCGTAAAGCCTTGGCGCATCTTGTACCACAGATTTATGGTGCGCTGGATGGCACACACATCCCTATTCTTTCCCCGACGAACGGCTTTCGTGATTACATCAATCACAAGGGGTGGCCATCTATTGTTCTCCAGGTCCTCGTTGATGACAGGTGCATGATCCGAGACATTTGTGTTGGAACTCCTGGAAGTGCCCACGACGCAGCAGTTTTTGCAGCTTCAGATCTGTACAGGTAAGTCAACCATTCAACATGTTTACCAGTAAATGTAAAGACAGTTGCTTTATTACATTATATATAGCTGCAGAAAAAAATTAAGAGACCATTTCAAAGCACCTTTTTCTGAATTTACTATTTATAGGCATGTGTTTAGATAAAATAATTACGTATGTTTAATTCTGTGAATTACTAACAATATCCTAAATTTCAAATAAAAATATTGTTTCTATTAGCAGAAAATGAAAATTAGAGAAACGGGTAAAAAACAGAAAATATGCTCTGTAATTTTTAAGACCTCAAATACTGCAAAGAAAACAAGTTCAGATTCACTTTAAGAAATACAATAGGAATATAAAAGTATTTAGGAAAAGTTCAAAAAGTATTTTTTATGTCATAATCTGGATTTTTAATCACAGTTTTCATGTGTCTTGTCATGCTGTCAGTCTTTCACATTGGTGTTGGATGACTTTATGTCAGCCCTGAGGTTTGATTATATTGAAATACAACAGACAATGGACTGGAATTACCACAATACATCTACAAATGAAAATGTGGGATGGTCTATTATTTTTCCCGCAGCTGTGTATGTATATATATGAAATAAAAATGGTTAAGAATTTGACATATGCTTAAATATTTGTCTTTTTTATGTATGGAAACATGAATGGCACATGTGTTAATTTGACTGGTGCAGTAAAAGGACTTTGCTGTATTTGTATTATTCAGACACCCTGAGAGACATCCTAATGCTCCAGTTGATGTGGAGGGAGTCCAGGTGCCTCTGCTAGTGGTAGGAGATCCAACCTATCCACTACTGCCTTGGCTTATCAAAGGTTATTCTGGACCCAATTTGTCAGAAGAACATGAAACATTTAACTCTCACTTGAATGGATGTAGGGTTAAAGTTGAACACACATTCGGGCTCCTTAAAGGAAGGTGGCGCATCCTAGCAAAACGATCAGACATTAACTACACTTTCATGCCCAACGTTGTGTCTACATAACATCTGTGAGAAGGAGAAGCAATGATTTTTACCACCCAATCAAACCTCAAGTAATGAAGGCGAGACACAACCACGTCCCTTGCAATACAATGACCAACCTACCGCACAGGCTGTGCTTATCAGGGATGCTCAGTCTAAAGCAATACATTTTTAACATAAGAATGCAGTAGGCTAAGAAAAGTTAACAAGATATGTGAAACATGAAACAATTTCTTTTACTGTGTAACTTTAATTAGGTTTTTAGTTTTTTAGTAGATAAAGATTTTGTGAAATTTTGAAGAACAACTTTTTGTCAACCTTTGTTGTTAGAACATTTAAGAGAACATAACAGATGCATTACAAAATAAAATACTTTTTTGTCATTTTAATAACCTCTTGAATTGACAAGATGGAAATAAATGTATACTTTAACTACAGGATTATTATTAGGAATAATTATTCTTTATTCCATGTTTTGGTATGTGGTGAACGACATGTTAGATGACTACTTAAAGAAGAGTGTGCTGAAGAGCTTGGTTGGTTGTAAGAGGGATGTGACACTGGTTGATTGGAGCACATGGGTTGGCTGCATGAACTCAATAGTTGCCTCAAACCAGCCATCACCTCAGATGCATGAGCATGCCTTTCTGCAGCATTAGCACAGCGCTCAAAACAGCTTACAGCTTGTGAGATGACAGTTGGAGATTGACTGAATGACTTGTTGATCTCGCTCTCCTTGATCACGTTGCTGATTGAGGAAATCTTGAAAAATAGCATTCTGTTGTCCACTGGGTGGTGGGTCACCATCCTCTTGTGCCGTTTCATCAGGCTGGTCCTGGGGGGATGACTCTGAACGTGAATCAGCCAGTCCACTTTCAGAGGGACTGAGTGAATCATTCAGTGGATGATCTGCACAATACAGAAAATCAAGTTATTTTTATATTTAAGTTCTCGCAGGTCTCTATTTAATTAAAAAAACAGCTTAGATGACTCCATGCAAATATTTGAACAAACTTTTAGCCTTTACCTTTTGGATCTCACGAGACGTTTACTGAACACCAAGTCTATTTTGACAGGTCTGTTAGTTCTACATTCAAAATCTTACAAACCTTAACGATATTTTGTAAATAAATGTTCTAAGAAATCACATTACATAGAACTCTCCTTACTGTACATTAAGAAATTTAAGGAACTTACCCGAGCTATTGATATTTGTAGGAAAAGAAGCTACCATAGGCCTCTGACCGAGTATCTGATTTCGCTGAAAATTTTAAACTTGGCCCTCATTTTCCCCCCGGAGCCGGCACGTGAAAGCTCATGTTTTTCTGCAAGGTACCGCTGTTTTATGACCTTCCATTTGTTGCGATATGCCACGGTTTAGCGTAGCTATTTGTAGCCATTTTTCTTTCCAAATCCTGGAAAGTTGCAGCATTCATTTGCCGTTTCCCATCAAAAATAGTCTTAATATCGTTTTCATGAATCAATTGTAGGAAATAACGAGTCTCTCTTCATCCATCCATGCATACTGCTCCGCCATGCTGTTTGTTATGATTGTACGTCATAAAGCTCGATCATGTAACAACACATTTATTTGCGTTAAAGCTATTTTATCGACAAGAAGTGTTTTCATACTGTTTTTTGTGACATTTAAAGTGTCGATATGTCGAATAAGCAGAAAAAGATTGTGTTGACATTTGAGGAATTTTATCGACAAATGGCATTTCCATCTGCTATATCGCTAAACATTTTGAAGCGCTAAACCTTCTTTCCCTGAAAAAAGCCATGGATGGAAACATGGTTCATTAGTTGTTCTGCGGTTTTTTAAGGCATTTTACAGCTCTAAAGTTAGTATGCCTTCCTTACCCAGTGTTCTGCAGTTAACCGACACAAAGTCAAGTAGAAATGAAACTTCAGATTTAACACTGCAGCGACTCCAGGCAATGGTGGCAGAAGATGTGTGAGCACGACTATTATTGTGTAGCACTTTTCATTCGAGGTGTAACGGCCACTCCGCTTCGCGTCATGTTCGCATTACCACCTCGGGGTGTGCATTAACTTTCGATAATTGAACGGCCCGTCGTCAATTATTCCTTACATATTACAGTGTGCTGCACTCTCTGGAAGATAATGGGTTCCTTGACCTGTCTAACAGCATCCACCTTTTTAGTTGTCACTATGTGTCCCTCCCAAGACTACAAGTTAGCCTGAACGTCTTGCATGATGGATGGGATAACCACCCAATTAGAACTGAGGGGAACATGACTCCCAATCAGCTATGGGAGATGGGAAACATTCAGCATGTTGTGGCAGAGCCGGAGCTTGAAAATACAGAGGTAACAAAAGGCCAAATGCATTCAAAATAACACCAGCATGTGTGATGTAAATAAGTAATGATTGAACCATTTTACAATTTTCTGTTTTAGGAACTGTACCTTCAACAGATTGATTGGGAAGAATGTGGGGTCTGCCCTGTGACCCACAACATGGAGTAATTGTTCTCACAGCTGACAGCTTATTGAGTCCTGAAGAACAAACAGCACTACAAGCAGACATTGATCCCACGAGTCCTTCAACATCATATGGTGCCGATATCTATCTGGCAACCACACACTAGTGTACATACAGCACACACTGGGCAAACAGTAAATAACAGTTTTACTTTTATTCTCGTCATCCTTATTTGTACATTTTTATGTAAACTGAACTATAATATACACTGTACTGTCCTTAAGTAAACATAACAAAAACAAAAAAGTCTTTGACTGCATCTTTCAGAATAGAGAGCAAAATATAAAAATATCAAAACCTCAATGTCCATGAACTTGGATTGGATAGAAAACAATACTGCAAAGCAATTTTAATTATACCAGCCCATATCCCGTATCCACAGTACTGATGCAGGCAAGTAACTCTTTCTTAAATGCTTGGAAGTCTTTATATCGGGACGAAGCCGCAGGGTCTCAAAACATGTAGATGCCTTTGGTAGGTTACTTCCAGTTTGAGAGAGGCAGTGGGAAACTCCCAGCCCACCCAGAACTTAACAAGTGCCTTCAGCTCAGGGCTAGTTGCTGTGAAAAGGTAGATGCAAATAAACACTAGTGTATAAAGTACATACATATGAGGGTATTGATTCATTCACTGAAAGTAATCCTTTACCATTCTCAATAAACTGACGAAGGTAGCCAGCAACTCGCCTCTGATCTTCCAAAGAGCATTCATCATCATTGTTTTTCACCATTGAAGGCCAGGTAATGCTGTTTAGGACACACTACAAAAAATAAAAAAACAAAGAATCAATATCAGGAAAATAAAATCATACTAGACAGGCAAACCAGCTAGAGTAATATGTGGGGTAAATCTTATTCCATTAAAGAAACGTATTAAGGAACTTAAATTGTTTGACCAAATATACATACCTCTGGGGTCAAAATGTAATTTATCTCACGTGGAAAAATGACTGGAAGCACATCTGTACGCTGACAAAGTATAGTATCCTTTAAACCTTTTCGAAGTTGTTTGATTTGCCGCATGGTACGTCCGATAACCTGGTATAACAACAGAAACTAAATATGTTATAATTATATAAGACATTAAGAGGAGTCAATAATGTTGTAATGGGTTTGTTTGACTGCATAAATACAGCATGATGTAGAAGCCTCTCATAAAGCCAGCGTCGACTGGAGGTGTTCACTGGAGGAAGGTCCAGGAGAAGCACAAATCATTAACACTCTCCTTCTCTTCAGGTGTTAGTTCAGAGTCCCCATCAAGCTGAAAGTTACATGTAGTTAATAAAATCGCTTCATTTATAATTATTATATAATGTTAAATTATTCTTATTTGTTTCATAAAATGTATACATAATATATACAGTACCAGTGTGATTTTCTGATGCAAATCCAAATCTGGACAGTCTGAAATCTCTACAACAGCTGTTTCAGCACTGCCGCCTGACAAGGGTGGTCCTCCATGGAGAAAGCAGTGACTAATCATTCTGCCAGCAACAAGAAACAGATCACTATCCACCAGGTGTGCAGATGAAGATGGTACAAGGTGATCAGGGGCCCGTTTCAATAAGGAGGTTCCAATAAGGAGTTGGTTTACTTAGAAATTAGAAACTTTGAGTTTTGGGTTTCAGAACAGCTGCTTTGAGTTAGTTCTATTTACTCTGGGTTGGCTTACACTGGGTTAAGCGCGTGCACCACGACTATAAAAAGCCATCGTCAATGGAGCTCCGATATTACGATTCACCATGGCAACGGTACCCGACAAAAAAAGATCTGCATATTTCTCCCCAGCAGAAGTAGAGTTGCTTATGCAAGCGTATGGCGAGTACGAGCACATATTTCGTAAAAAAAAGCAACACGGCTGCAGTGGCAAAAGAGAGAGCTAGCTTGGGCGAAAATAGCTGATCACGTCAATGCGTAAGTTTAAATTTGTATCACTGTTTAATTAATTACAATAAGCAATAGGGATGACAGTAATTTATTTTCACTTGAAAAAGTAAGGAAGTCATCTTAATTTTCCTATAATTTCTTTTGATGTAATTATATTAAATACAGAATTTGTAACGCATTTAAAATGCAGTTTTGTGTCTACCCTTTTATTGTGGCTGAGGTTGCTATGGGGTTTACAAAGTGTATAAGAATAATAGCTATTTTGATACGTTTTTAGGGAAAATAATGATCACATTAATCAAATTATCTTGCCCAGCACTGCTTTTAAAATATCAAAAGTGAAACTGGAAGAAAAATACATTATTTAACTAACTTTCATTTTCGTGCAGGTGCAATTCTGCAGGCATACAAAGAACCTGGCAGCAGCTTAAAATGAGATATAAGAACATAATTCAATCAGGTAAGGCCTGAGCATATGATGGGTGTGGGCTACCTGACTTGACTAACATTAATATTGAATAACTGCATGGCATCCAGTGTCTAGCATAGAAGCAGCATTTTTGACATTCTCGTTTTCTAATTTTAACTTCTAATCAGCCAACAGAAAGAAGGCAGAGGCCCGCACGATGGGGGAGGACCTGCACCACCACCACTGACCATTGCAGAGGAGATGGCCCTGAGCCTCAACACTGGAAGGCCAGTGTCTGATGGTATTCCTGGAGGGAGTTCATCAGAGCCAGACACTCCCCATTAAACAAGTGCATTTATAAAGTGTAAGAGGCCTACCTATATTTTTTTATATAGGCTATTTTTGATATTTAGATTTTTGTTGGTCTCAACAGATTCTGATGGTAATATTTGCCTTTTGGAGCCTCCTGTAACAGAACTCCAGGCAGTTGTAAGTAGCTTATGAAATAAACCATAAATTGTGATAAGTAGCATTATGAAGTGCACACAACAAAATACTCATTCTCACAGGATGATGAGGATGATGAGACAACTTCTGCCACAGAAAGGCCTACAGAGGAAATATTAATAAGGTGTCGACACTTCAAACAATCTACACAATCCCATTTCTTTGCATTTATGTGCCTATAGAATTTAAGTTTATAACTAAGTATAAACTGACAGTCTTATCTCTCGCCATCCCCCAGAGTGTGGAAGACCAGCAGGACGAGGGCCCATCAAATTCTGCTGCACAGATGAACACAGTTTAGTGATGTTCAGTAGACGCCAGAGATGAAATCTGTAGAACTCTTTAATCTACTGTATTTTCAGTCACCAGTTAAGGAGTTATATACTGTAGACTTCATCTGATTAAAACGTTGGCTAGTGCATGCTCACAAGCAACACTGTATGCCTCATAAAGCAATCATACATATTTACACAGATATGCTAAAATTCCAAGCCCACTCACTACATGCTATACATGACAGGATAATATTTAAAGAGGGTTGGAGGTAATTTTGGGACAGGATCTGTTTTTCCTACCTGTCACATTTCTACCCCGTAAACTTATGCATGGATGCATATATAGCCGGAAACAATAAGTTTGATCCCTG